>NC_056525.1:243021104-243022419 GCF_019175285.1 Sceloporus undulatus
TCATAATCTACACCCTTACGTTCATCCCTTTCCAGATTTTTGGAGTCCTTCTTTGATTTTAACTGTTCTGGAATCAGCCTAGTTTAATACTAGATTTAGACTTTGGCTGAGTCTGATGCACACCCTGGATATTTCCCAGGTAGCTTTTGCGGAAACTGTGACATGGTCTTTATTGTATTCATGCGACACTAGGAAGTTGCTGAACCAGATGGATATGTTTCACTTGCAAGGACAGCTCCAATGGAAAGTGAATTCATCAAATGGAGATAAATGAAATAGTTGGAAGTCCTTCCCCCCTACTTCATGTTGTGTGTAAATTGGGCTCTGAGTCCCTTCTCTCATTACTGATTTGTCTCCAATAGTGCGTGCATGCACATGCGTGCACGCGCGCACACACACATATATATATAGAGAGAATAGAAACTCTTGTTTCAATACATGAGAAAGGAATGGAAGAGAAAACATAGTTCTACCTGGATTGATAAATCTCCAATATTTCAGCTCTCCCAACCAGGCTGTGTGCATGTGTGTGCCTATTATTTAAACAAGTGATTTCATTTTAACCATAGTGTAAAACACACTTGTTCTAACTAACTTTCTTTCCACCTAAACCCACCCTTCATTATTCCTTTTCTGTTTCTGTCGATGACACTTCTATTCAACCAGTTCATGAAGCCCACAGTCTTGGCTTCATTTTTGACTCTTCTCTGTCATTTATTCCCCAGATCTAGGCCACCGCCAAGGCCTGTAGATTCTTTCTCCACAACATTGCCAAGATCCGTCCATTCCTCTCAATCTCTTCTGCCAAGACTCTGGTCCATGCTCTAGTGGTTTCGTGACTAGATTATTGTAACCTCCTTCTGACAGGGCTTCCTCTTTCACACCTCCATCCTTTAATCTCTGTCCAGTATTCAGCTGCCCGTATTGTCACATCCGCTCGCCGCTTTGACCATGTTTCTCCTCTTTTATCATTGGCTCCCCTTCCCCTTCCACATCCGGTACAAGCTTTTGTTATTGACTTTTAAAGCCCTTCATGGATTGGCCCCTCCTTACTTATCTGACCTTCATTCTCCTTACATTCCTACTCGCACCCTCCGCTCTGGTAGTCAAGGTCTCCTGTCACAGTGTAGGACTACCACTGCCCCCTCCCGAATTCGTCCCTTCTCGCTTGCTGCCCCTTACTCCTGGAACCTTCCTCCCCCACATGCACACCTCATCACTTCTCTACCCAGTTTCAAAACTGAGTTAAAGACTACATTGTTTAGAGAAGCGTTCCCAGAGGCGAGCCCCTCTCTGACCCAGGAAGCCTCCTTTT
>NC_056525.1:243022519-243036696 GCF_019175285.1 Sceloporus undulatus
TAATAATAATAATAATAATTCTGGCACATATACAAGGAAACTATCATGAAGATGAGTCAATTTGTAGTGGCAAGAAATGGTGATTTCATAAACAAATCATATACAGCCAAAATACTGTATTTTCTGGCATATAAGACTACTTTTTAACCCAGGAAAATCAGTAGAAGTGTTGTTCAACTACTTGGTTCTGCATTAATGAAAAATAGAGTCACTGCCTGTGTTTTCAACTTAGCCAGGGCTGACTTTTCATAGCCTAATATGTTTATTTTTCTTCATCCTTACAGTCATTAAAAGTTTAAAAGAGACAGATCTCAGGATAATGCAATTAATAATGTGGCAATGTATTGTCCTCACATATACTGTAGCCATCTTCTGAATGCCATCAGTATGGAAATATGTCTTTTCATTCTGTTTCCAAATTTGTGGTCCATTGTCACCACCCAAAACACCTTTATACCTTGTGTCAGTCCTGCTCTGGAAACTGTTAACCCTATTCACTGTAACATAATTTTAAGATCCTCATTTTCATGCATGTTAACCTAGGCGCATTACAGAGCACCAAAAAGCGGCACTCTGCCTGCACCATCATTAGCTGCACCGAGAAGCCCCAGCAGCCAAACCATGAGGCTTCCTGGCACAGCTAAAAAGAAGCGCGAAAATGGCGCTTCTCTTTCCGTCACGGCTATGACGCCACAAGGCACCAATGGCGCACTCGCTGCATTATATGTGCTGCAAGACATGCGGACGCAGTGCGTCCACTATGTCAAGATGGCAGCGCCCGTTTGTATAGGGCGTCAGTATTTTCTACGCGCAGAGCGCGTATTAGGCTTGAGGATGTCTGGAAAGGACACCCCTTTCTAACCCTAGTACGCGCTCGTCACATACTAGGGTGCCCATTTGTAACGGGCCCTAGATTACCTATAAGGGTCCCTCCACTGGAAAGCAAACTTGTGTTGCATCATGTAAGTAAAAGAAACACTCATTTTATCCTTTGTCCATGGTCCATCTCATGCATAAACTAGACAATATAGCATTACTCTTGTCTCTGCCATTTAAAAAGGAGGACTATATTTTTGTTTCAGTTCAGGAGAGAGTGGTGGAAGACTAGGATCTGTTAAACTGTAAATTATGTCTGTCAGAAAGGTTAATTCTTTCATGTATTATGTTTCCAGACAGGATCATCTTGCTCTCGCTGTGTGTGTCTGTGTGGACGTCTTCTGACAAACAATTTGATTTTGACCATGGGAAGTGTGTTGTCTCTGTACCATACAAGCAAACAACAAACCTATCATGGAAATTATTCAACTTTGAGTGACAGATATGAGGAGGCTGTCAATACAGCTAATAGGTTTGAAGACCAACCCATCAGTATGCTACTCATAACCAAACTTGACTCATCTTTGCTGGCAATTTTAATCCTCAGCTTCCTTATAAGCAGTATAGGGATGGTGGGGAATGGATGTGTTATTTGGTTTCTTGGTTTCTGCATTAAGAAAAACAATTTCACCATCTATGTCTTGAACTTAGCCATAGCTGATTTTGGTGTGCTTATGTGCATGTTTGTTTCCTCTGTCTTTGTAGTCATTGTTGTATTAAAAAAGGCTGATGTCAAACATTTATGGGGGTTGTCCAACCAATTATGTAGCATCACATATTGTGTGGGCTTATATCTTCTGACAGCCATTAGTGTGGAAAGATGTCTGTCCATTCTTTTTCCAATCTGGGTCCGTTGTCACCGACCAAGGTATCTTTCCACCACTGTTTCAATTGTGATCTGGACATTCTCTACCCTGATTGCTGTAACTGAAATCTTACTTCAATATTTTCAGCTGCTAGATATTTGCTTTAAAATTATCAGGTTTATTTGTGGTTTAAACCTCTTTCTCTTCACACCAGTCATGGTGGTGTCTACTCTGATCCTATTTATCAAGTTGACCTGTAGGCATCAGCCAGGAAAGCTGCACACAGTTATGTTGATCATCCTCCTCTTCTTCATTATTACTGCTGTTCCATACTCACTTTTTTTCTTCTTTACTACAACTGATTATTATTTGCATGTTATTGCCATTCCAATGTATGACTTGTTAATTGTTCTGAACAGCAGCATTAACCCAATTATTTACTTCTTTGTAGGGAATCAGTGCAATTGTAGATCCTGGAAATCCATGAAAGGCACATTCCAAAGAGTTTTTAAAGATGAAACAGAGCATACAGAAGTCAGTTGAGTAATAACAGCATAGTGAGGAAGCCAGGGAACTTAAATTTAAATATACTTCATCCTAAAAGCCAATTCTTTGGATATTGAGTCTTTTTGAAATCCTAGAATGTAAAGTCAGAGAAAGACTGAGGGCAGAACAATAATATAAATACAAAAATATGACATGATCCTAAAAGCCATTTATTTGGATTTATCAAAATCCGAGAATGTAAAAACAGAGGGCAGCCCAACAACAGAAGTACAAAGGACTAGTTACATAAGATAAAATTGGGAAGGGGGGGGGGAATGAAGCAAGCATAGTAATAAATACTGATATTTTCCCAAAGTCCCAAACATCTATTTTGAATGCCTCTGTTTCATAATCAGTACCTCATGCAATTTTCTGAATAAATGTCAGTTTTACCAAGCTGAAGGTACTGTACCTTTTTAAAATTCTCTTTCTCTGTCCTAGAAAATCTTGTGAATGCCTATCAGTGCTAAATACAAGCACACAAAGAATTCAGAGGAATAATGCTCAGTCATGAGGGCAAGGAACTGCAATTTTATTCCATGTGATCTAAAAATTAATTTATTTGGATTGGGCATTTTTAATTTAATTGAAAATATTCACACACACACACACACACACACACACACACACAGGCACACAGGCACACATTACAACCATATGAATAAAACAAATTGACAGTATAGTATACAATGGATTCTAGAGAATTAAATAACATCTTTACTAATTGCTTCAAGGAAAATTAGTGATTGCATTTGAAAACTTCCAACTTCACATTCAAAATAGCATGAGCAGATGTTGAAGTGAACTTACATACTCTCTACAGGTTGAAGATGGACAGATCCATAACAAATTTGTAGAAAACGGAGTTTATGTAGTCATTGTCAGAATACAATTTTTCAAGAAATGAGTCATATTTATGAATAATTTTCTTTTGGATTATCTTGGATTTTTTTGTTGGTGCCATATATGTCTAAATTACTGATATGTTGGTAAATAATAATAACCTAATACTATAATTATATATGTATGTGTGTGTTGTTGATGTTGCTGTTCTGTGCCTTTAAGTCATTTCTGAATTAAGGCAAACATAAGGTTGTGCATTTTGCACTGCACAGAGGGATGCAGTAGCTTAGTGGTTAAGACACCAATTCTGATGATCAGAAAATCAGAAGGATAGCAGTTTGAGGCCCAGGTGCTGCATAATGGGGTGAGCTCCTGTCACTGGTCCCAGTTTCTGCCAACCTAGCAGTTGGAAAGCATGCAAATGCAAGTAGACAGATAGGTACCACTTCTCAGTGGGAAGATAACAGTGTTTAGTGCAGTCATGCTGGCTGCATGACCACCAGAGCAGTCCTCAGACAACACTGGGTCTTCGCCTTAGAAATGGAGATGAGCACCACCCCCTACAATCAGTTATGACTAGACATTCATGTCAAGGGACTACCTTTCCTTTACTTTTAAGGTTAATGTATCTCAGAATTGTGTTGACAAGATTTATTCAGAGGGAGTTTTCCCATTGCCTTCCTCTGAGACTGAAAAAGTGTGACTTGCGCAAAGCCATCCAGTAGGTTTCTCTGACCAAAGAGGGATTCTGACCCTGGTCTTCCAGAAACCTAGTCCAACACTCAAACCACTACACCACACTGGCTTTGTATCTATTACATATTCATATTTATTGTAACTATATTTATTAAAATGATTGTCTGTCTGTCTGTCTATGTCTGAATCTATTGAAATGTTAGACATGTCCTGAAAGAGGAGGACATTGCTCACTCTGGTTCCTTGGAATATACTGCCTAATCCATGAGTGGCAAGTATCTTGGGTCAAACTAATTTCAAGACAAAGATCCTTATATCTTGTTATTGAATTGTGCAGACGTCAGTCCAATTTCTCTGCATAACTCACTTTTTGTCCAGTTGCAACCACACAATGATGAAGCTCCCCCCAGCTCACCCCAAAACCAGCACCTTTTAGCTGCTTAAGCTCCTGCTATCTCCCTACAACACCACTACCATCTACTGCCTGGGCTGCATCAGAACTGTAGAAATAATGCAGTTTTATACCACTTTAAGTGTTGTAGCTCCATCCTATGGAAGCTTAGGATTTGTACTTTTACCAGTTCTTTAGCCTTCTCTGCAAAAGAGTCCTGGTACCTCACAAAATTACAAATCCCAGAATTCTGTAGGATTCTTTAATGGCAGTTAAAGTGGTGTCAAACTATTATTTCTAAAGTGTAGCTGTACTGTACCCCTGGAGAAGGAAGGTGGAGAAGCATCTAGCTAGTTTCTATACTAAACATAATGCTAGATCTCAGAGGCTTCCTGTTGCTGTGAATCATGCTGTAGGCCTGGTACATACAGGCCTTTTAGACACCCTCATCACATGATAGGGGTTGGCTGAGAGCGGAGCACCCACACACCCCGCAACCCTCGCACATGACAAGGGCCTAACAATGGTGGTGTCCTGTATACATGGCACTGCCATTGTTACGTAAGTGCCGCACAACATCTGCACTGTGCCACACGACACTTGCATAACGAGTGCACCAATGGCATACTTGTTACGCCACCACCATGGCTTCAAAAAACCTGCTTTTTGCGGGTTCTTTTTCCGCCAGTGGGAAGCCTCATGGTTTGGTGGCTGATCTCATCCTCTGGGGCCACCAAAAGATCTCATCCCAGATGCTGCCTGTTGCTTTTGGGAATTGAAGGCAGTGTCCTTTTAATGGTATGCTGTACTTTTTATGTTTTATGGTCTGTTTAATGAATTTCTTTTAATGAATTTTACTGTATTTCATGTTCAATGTTTTTACCTGATAAATTGTTTAATTGCTTTTTAGATAAATTACTATTTATAATTCTGTCAATATTGTTGCACAGTTTTTAATCTATATTGTTTTAGTTGTATTGTCAAACTATAACTACAATGATAACAAATGTACTTTTATTTATTTATAATAGCCCCTGAAGAAGGCCAATTTGTGGCAAGGCCGAAACGCTTTGGGCTTTTTAAGATAATAAAGTTTGTGGACCATCAGCAACATGTGGGACCTTGTTTCCTTAAACTCTTCGACTGTGAATACATGCTTCCCAGTTTTTTGTTCCCTTTGTTATTTATGTTGTTGGCCACCTTGTCCCATCATTGGGAGGAATGTGGGATAAAACTTTATAAAAATTATTATTATTATTATTATTATTATTATTATTATTATTATGCATCCTTCCTTTCTCCCAGTCCAGGCACTAGGCAGCTATCAAAGAATTTAAAGCAGTACAAAATTTAAAAAACAATGGAAAAGCATTTTAAGTGTAAATTTATATAAAAAATTAAAAACATTTTAAAAGTGAAAAAAAATGTGCAGAATAAGAAGAAGAAGAAGGCAAAGTTTAACAATGTAAGAATCTTATATCATACTGGATATAAGTAATGATAGGTCAATAATTTTTTAAACCACGGTTGAGACTGCAGTGGTTTCCTTGCTAACTAAAGAAGGAACGTATTTATTTTGGAAGATTGGAAGGTTGGCAGTTCAAGGCCCGGGTGCTGCATGATGGGGTGAGCTCCTCTCACTAGCCCCAGCTTCTGCCAACATAGCAGTTCTAAAACATGCAAATGCAAATAGATAGATAGATATCACTTTGGTGAGAAGATAACAGCTTTCGGCACAGTCATGCCGGCCACATGACTACCAGAACAGTCCTCAGACGATGCTGGCTCTTCGGCTTAGAAATAGAGATGAGCATCGCTCCGTATAGTTGTTTACATCTAGACATTCATGTCAAGGGACTACCTTTACCTTTACCTTTATATACTTCTTTGGAGGTCTTTAAGCAGAGGCTGGATGGCCATCTGTTGGGGATGCTTTGATTGAGATTTCCTGCATGGCAGGGGGTTGGACTGGATGGCCCTTACAGTCTCTTCCAACTCTACGATGCTATGATTCTATGATTCTACTTCTAAAAGCCAACATTACTTTTTTCCTGTTGTTGAAGGCTTTTGCAACTTATATTTTTGTTTCTTTTTTCTGGACTGCTAATACAAAAAATACACTATTAATTATATAATTATATAGTAATAAAGTATTTTTAAAAAAAAAATCATGTGCACCTTCTCATTATCTGCAACTATGCAACTTCTTTCATGTGTTTTCTTATTTTATCACATTTTAACTGCAGCTTGCAACCACTTGTGTCATGGTGGAATTGCAGAAGTCCATGGCCACATTAATCATGGAAATATCTGGCAAATACATAATCAGACATATCTTATCTGATTCCATGGGTGAGATTTAGAAAAGTATGAGAACTTATTTTTCAAAAAAAAATATTTATGATTAAAAAACATTTCATGTATTTCAAGTATTCTAGTAGCAACAGTTCACATTTTCCCAATTCTTGCTGAGCGCAATGTGCATGCAAATGATTACTTAAACATGGAAAAGCTATGCAACCTTTCTAAATCCCAAATGGTGTTTTTGTTTCATGACACTGCTGAGCCATCTAGTGGAAAGCTGACTTAACAGCACCTCAAAATGAAACCACTTTTGCTCTGCAAAATAAAGCAAAATCCAAAATTCACAAAATAATACCTTTATTGTCTAACCAAAATCCAGAAAGTACATCATGCAAGCTTTCAAAGCTTCACTGGCTTCTTCACCATGCAAAAATTGTTGAAATTCATACAGGAGGGTGAAAAAAAGCAATGATGTTAGAGTTACAGGTCTATATTTTGTTTCACAGGAATATCAATGCAGACAGAGGCCACTCCTCTTCTTGGTCATTGGTGTATGTAATCCCTCAGAGTTCTGTTTGTCCTCTCTAATATTTAATGTCTACATGAAATTTTGGGAGATGTTGTCCAGAGTTTAGTGGTTAGGTGTCCCCAGTATGCTGATAAAAAAAAAAATCCTACAATCTTAATCGTTATTTCATATTAAAAAATTATCATATAAACAATCATTCTGGAGTTGGTTTAAAAATATCTTTCCATATAACTGGACAGTTACACAATAAAAAAAGGAACTGGGCTTTCAATTTCTTCTTTATTTATACACTTCAACAGATGGTCAGAGAATGGAGGAGGGTAGACTATGGTGAAAGGATGTCTGATGTAATTGGTTGGAAAGTGAAATAATTTCTGTAGCAGAGTAACCTTACTATACTAAAGATAGGGAATCCTTTGAGTCACTGCCCTCTTTGTTCAGAAATTCTTCTCCAGCCCAATATGCATTACTAAGGAATTTATCACACAGCCATTTTTGCATGATCCAGACATAGCACGGGATCTGACCAGAACAGGGGAAAACGTTGAGAAAATGGTTTGAAGAACCCTGTTTGAAATTGTGGTTGTCATTTGCAAAAGGTCAAGGGTCTACACTCCAAACATATATTAGTTTCACTGAAAAAGAGAATATTTCAGCTACTGAGGTAGCCATAAACACTGAAAATCTTGTAAACAATTTAGACTCCAGAAAAAGTGAAGTGGTAACTACTAAAACAAAAGTGTGTCATGGAGTGTGAGAGGTTTTATGATGAGGTATTGAACGACCAAAATTTGCTGCATAAGATGACTTAATTGGAGAAATGTTCAATACAATTGTGGTACGATTGTGGTGAAATACAATTCCCCTCTATGGCTACCTTTATTTTTGTATGAGTTCTGTCACTGAAGAATAATTGTTACCTCACTATGTTCATGTAATAAAACTTTTGTTGTCATCATACATTTCATGAATACGGAATATTATATAACTCCATCTGATTTTTGCCACCCCAATGTTCCATTTTTGTCTCAAGGAAATATGGCCAGCATAATCCTGCAGCCACTCAAAACATGGGTGAATGGCATTTCCATCACATTTGGAGAGGGAGATCAGGCCAAGAGAGATTGTTTGGTTAACTATACTTAACTAAGCAGCTGACAAAGAATAGAGGCCATTTTTCTTAGCCTCACTCTTCCAAAGAACAGTTGTCCAGAGGGAAGACATTTATTTTCTACCCAGCAGCCAGCAAAATGAGTAATGGAGATCAGCTGCCCCCTTTCTAACCTAAGGAAATTGTTTACTGTCCCTTGGTGTTATTTTTAGCTAGCTTTTCAGTGCAATTGCGGTGGAGTTGTGTCTGTGGATATGCTCTTTCTAGTTGAAAGTGATGATTTCATTCTACTTAGGCATGGAAGCATCTCTTTAAGTGGAGCATCTGATCTTTTTCTTTGTTCCATTTCACTTTTTATGTTGGTCTGCTTATTGTCTGATAGTAATCTAATAAGTTTATCGCATGGGGGGAAAACGTTTGGGATGTTGTGCAAGCAACTATTTGCTAGCTCCTTGTGCAACATCTCAAAAATACCCTACTAGCAACTGTGAAGCCCTGTTGACCACTGTTATGGCTCTTCACTGAGTGTTGGGAAAGAAAAGGAGGAAACAGTGGTGCCCAGCTTCAGCTAGAGGTAAGAGGAATGAGATTGTTCTCTCAGGGATGTAACTGGACATTCGTACTGCCAACAGAGTTGTGTTCCAGGTGCATTATGCAGCCCCTCTACTGAACTGCAATGTAGTGAAAGATATGCACATTAGTGGTCAATGCACCTGGTTGTTAGCCTGTAATACAATCATGTGTGCTTCAGCCAATGTCGGCTGCATATAACCATTGTGTAGTGTGCAGGAATGTAATTCCTGACTAATTTCTTATTCAAACAAAGCAACAAGTAGTTTTAGCAATGCGCTTCTTGCTGCAAAAGAATTGTGGAGTTTTAGAAGACTATTTGCAGCTCAGGACTTATTTTAAAATTTACATGCCCCCCCCCCAAAAAAAAATCCAACACTTTATGTGCAGAAAATAAAAGAAGACAGAATACTGTTGTTTGGGAAAATAAAACATCTTGTGTATGAATTTTGTGCAGAATTAAGTCCCAAACTGTGAAGATTCTAATCAGCCATCAGAGTTTTCTGACATTGGAGAAACATGTTTTTGTTTTTTGTTTTTTGTCCTTTCTTTTTAAAAAAATATTTTGAAATAATTTTTCCATTCTCAGCATTGTCTATCACAGTTACACTACATGTGTAGCACAACTTACACTTGTGTGTGTCATCAACAGGATGTCATCCCCCAACCTCTGGGGACTTGCAAGTACCTGACTGCAGCCAAAGGAAAGAAGAACAAGGTCTCTGGAGATCCAAAAGAATCTAAACTTTCTGGAAAGCCAGAACAAGAGTTACTGCTTGGCACTGCTGATCACTACCACCCCTGTCTACCACAAATGTGCATAAAGTATGCGGCTAGATTTGAGATTTTGGTTGTGCTGTCTATTTTAATTTTTAAGGGTTATTTGTTTTGTTTTGTTAAATCAGTTTCTCAATTCTCTGGCCTTTTAAAGAGCAGATCCAGCACATGTTTCTCTATTCTTGGGATATTAAAGTAAAGAAGCATGTTTTGGACATTCAGGGAGAAGATAAGGAAATGTAGATCTCTCCTTCCCTCCAAAATTACACCTGGCTTCCTAAATTTCTCAAATCAATTTGGATTTTTCATTTTTTGTATTCCCACACCAAGATTTAAATGTGCTGAAAATGTTCCAATCTTTCCCACAGCTTTTGAAAGTTAGGGACTAAACAGACTGCTCCTTTGAAATGGCCTGCTGCCTCTCCTTTCAGCACCAGATTGGGGCCGGAGCAGCTACATGCTGCAGCTCCAATCTGGCCTTTCCCAGCACTAAAAGGAATGGTAAAATGCACTCCTTTTCGCACTAGGGAAGAGGTGCCTTTGCCACTGCAGCAGCACTTTCCAGTACTTCTTTTGGTACTGCATTATCTGGATGCAGCACCAAAAGAGTGTCATGACACTACCTAACATGCGATTGGGCGCATGGCATGATGGCAGCATCAGGGCATGTATTGTGCAGGTGCCGTGCCCCCACTCTGCCCCAAGGCTGGCATATAACTCCAGTCTGTACACACCCACCTGCTCTCAACAAGAGGAAGAGCAAAGCATATCCAAAGAAGGGGGAACTTTGTCATCCTTTGGAGTGAGGACATCAGGTCACCCTGGTTACGGGGTTGGACCCAAGCTAAAACGTTTGGGGCTCCATTTCCTCCACACACACATGTTGGTGTTTTCCTCCACTCTCACAACCATTGTTTAAATGGAAAGACTGGGGAGATGACTTGGATCTGAGGACCTGAGACCAGGCAACTCTATTTTAGCCCAGATGACCACCCAATTGACAATCTTATTGTAGATCAACTACCAACACAACAGCCACACACAAAAATTTAAATAAAGGAAAAGGAGATTTGTTGAAGGACACTCAAGACCATAGAAGCTTAATGTGGTCAAGTGATATTTACTGCATATTGTAGTGGCATAATAAAACTGTTAAAAAGCATGCTTATTTATTTCTGAAAATATTTTATCTCCGCCCTCTATATATCAAAGTATTCCAAGGCAGTGTACAGATAAGAGAACGATCATAAACAATTAAAAAGCATGTCACAATTTAAAACACATTCAACATACACTACAGTACAGTATACTTCAAACTACAGTACACAGAACAAACTAGTCTGGCCAAGGTTCTGTAGGCCACAAAAACATTGATAAAGATGCTTAAACTTGATGTCAAAGTGAAGCCAACATTGGTGCCAGTCAAAACTCCTACATTTCCACATGTATTGATCCCACTTTTAGATTATAGAGGAAGATTTCCTTGGTGACTTTTAGTGCTGAGATGAGCAAGTGAGAAGGAAGAAGGGCGAGGGAAATCATTGAATCAAAAAGGTCTCCAAAGGCCACCTAGCCCAGCCTAACATTCTCCTGAGAGATTGCCATCTAACTTCTGTTAAAGACCTCCGAAGAAGGAAAGACTACTACCCTTTGAGAGAGTCAGTTCCATAGTGTAATACAGGTCCCATTCCACCCCATAGCCATGGGGATATCTTCCACAATTTACAATTATAAATGAAACTTTAACTAAATAGTGATCTGCCATAGAATCATGGTGAAGGGCCTAGAAAGTGCCTGGAGGGGATGCCTCTCTAGGCATGTGAAGGTCCTCCAGCTCACCTCTGTGGTCAACTTCTAGTGAAAGCTGACCATAGAGTCACCCTGAAGGATCTCCAGATGCCTAGAGAGTTTTTTTAAAGATGTGGGTAAGCGGAACCATGGTTATCAATATAACTGTCATCCTTTGGCCTGTGAGGGAGTGAACAGGCAGGCCTAGCTCCACCAGGGCTAGCCTGAAGATAGAGAGCCCTCCCTCCATAACTGTCATATTTTGGCCTACGAGGGAGTGAACAGGCAGGCCCAGCTCCACCAGGGATAGCCTGAAGAAAGAGAACCCTCCCTCCATTCCATTTGCCTTGTTCCAGGCCTCAGAGGAAGAGAATAACCACTGGATCTCCTCCCCTTTCCCACCACCATTCCCTTCTCCTTTTGTGTAGTGTCTTTTAGATTGTAAGTCTGAGGACAGGGAACTGTCTATTTAAAAATAATAATTGTAATCCACTCTGATAGCCTTTAGGGCTGAAGGGCGTGGTATAACTACCATAAATAAAAATAAATAAATAGATAAACAAACAAACAAACCGATATTGGGTGGGGGGACTTGTATCTACCTGTAATTTAGTAGAAAAAAAATGGAACATCAATGTCCCTCATTAATATGTAATTGCTAAAAGTAACCATATTCTGGACCAATGTATGAAAGGATTAGAAGTAAGTTGAAGTCTACAATCCAGTTTTACTCTTCATCTACCAGGATGATGTCCCCAAGTGCCATCCTTCATGAGGATGGTCTCCCCACCAGGAGATCAACTTCTATCTCATCTGGCTCATTAGCTTGGCCTCTGTGCTTTTTGGCCACAGTGTCAATTAACTTTGTTGCATCAATTAGAGTCTTGTGAGTTCGCTGACTTGGTGTTTTGAGCTTTCCATCTTCCAGGCCAGTTTCCATGGCCTTCAAGGGCTTGGTTTTGCCTAACTGATCTTGTTGCTCTTTCATCTGCTTCACTCTAAAACGATGTCTTCCAGTTCCCTGGGAAGGATTCTCTGGAGTCTTTACATCCTCTTGAGGATCAGAAGTTTCAAGGTTCTCACACACATTTTGGCGGATTAGAGGTTTACGGCATGGCATAGGAGAACTTTTAGCTGGCTTACCATTTCCCTCTGTGGGCAAAATAATCTGAATCTCGCACAAGGGTTTGGAAACACTTGATGAATGAACGCTTTCTTGATTCTCTAAAGTGGACTTCTCAACTGCCTTGACCTTGTAGAGGTTTTCCACTTCTGCCTGTGTCACATTTTTAACCCGTTTAATGTGAGGTTCATTGTTAACAGAGCCAACACTAGCTAATTTAAAAGCAGCCAGCTGAGCATCTCTTTGAAGGCTCATGATCTTTTTCAGTTGAGCTTCTTTCACCTCCAAGGGGATCTCCAGAGGAGCCAATTTCACCAGTTGCTTCAGTGCAAGATTATTCATGCTTTGAGCCTCTGTTGCATAAAATTTAAAAGATGTGCCTCCTTCTTTGGGTAATTTTGTCTCTTCATTGATTAGCTTTGTATCTGAAAGGTTAGGAGCAGAACGATGAAAGTTGGGAGGCCTGAGATTCTTCCCCTTTTTTTCTCCTGTTGTCAGCTTTAGGACAGGTTTCTGAGGTTGCAGATTCATTATAGTAACATCAGTGACTGTGCAATTGAACTTGGACATTCCTTCCTCTCCCCCTCCAGAACCCTGAAAATACAACAGAAATGTAGAGGTCACTTAGTACCATGCATGAGTTCTAATACACTTTTGGTTAAATGTTTCCTTTTTCCTCCTCAAGAAATGAAAGTCTTTTAATTTAGTAAACACATTAATCAACTAAACAAGCAATAAACATATCAGCTCCTGATTCATAAGTCTATCGCACAGGCCCTGGAACGGGCCTGTTGCATTACAAAAGGGGGCGGGATGGGGACGGGAGGCGGCATAGAACGGATCTTACCGCACAAGAGAACACCGCTGCTGGAAGTTCCCATTCCTTTCTAGATGTGTTCCCCAGGGGCCGATTTTCAGGAAATGTTTAGAAGTGTTCCCGAAAATCGGCCCCTCTAGAACACATCCGGAATGGAATGGGAACTTCCGACAGAAGCAGCGGCATTCTCCTGTGTGGTAAGATCAGTTCTATGTCACCTCCCACCCCCATCCTGCCCCCTTTTGCAATGCAACAGGCCCATTCTAGGGCCTGTGAGATAAACCTAATAGTCTGGAATGGGGAGAGAAGTGTAAATGCTTATGAAAACTGTGAATCACAACAAGTTTGTTTTTCACTGAAAACAGCATTATCTGTATGGGACACAGTATTTTCTACACAAGAAATAATATTCTTGCTTAGAGCTATTATTTATTGTTTCCTGAGCAGAAAAAGTTGTTTTCTGCACAAACAGCCACTTATGAATTTTGCACTGAACAAGTCTCAAACTGCAATGTTTCTCATGTAGTTTGACACTGCTTAAACTATCGTGGCTCCATCCTATAGAAACCTGGAATTTGTAGTTCATTGTGGCTCCAACAGTCTCAGTTGCATGTCGGTATAATCCCCCTGAAGCCCTGCAGTAATTAACTTAACCTCTATCAAGCCTTAAGAACAAGATTCCCTCCCCCCAACCTGCACATGTTATTTAATAGCCTCTTTGAATACAGTGATTAAAAGTTCTTGTGACTGAACTCCATTCTAGACCCTTTCCTTTGTCTTTAGTTGCCCTATGTGCACCATGGAAAGGGAGATGGTGATGATATATTTGGCACATACAACAGAATTCATATATAAGAGGCACTGTATAGTCACTGACAGTATGTAAAGGTTGGCTTCTTTTAAGCCTTTACTGCATGGTGATTCGAACTCTGCTGCATGAAATAATAATAATAATAATAATAATAATAATAATAATAATAATAATAATAATAATAATAAT
>NC_056525.1:243036706-243081352 GCF_019175285.1 Sceloporus undulatus
TTTATTTCTATCCCGCTTTTTGCCAGGCAATCAAAGCGGCGTACAACAGGTTAAAATACATCCATATATACACAATACCCCCCATTAAAACAAGATTAAGCAATGTAAGATTAAAAACTACATATTAAAACCGACTAAGCTAAATATGGGCTTCAGATCTTCAGTCCTGTATGTAATTTCCTGGAATTGATTCTCTGTAGATTCAACAGGATTTACATGTAAGGGACTGAACAGACCGCCCCTAAGAAGTGGCTCCCCGCTGTCCCTGGACAAAAAGAAGCTGCAAAAAGCAACTCCTTTTTGTGCTGCGGAAAGGGTGCACTAGCCACCACCGCAGCGGCTCTTCCGCGGCTCTTTGGCACAGTGCTTTTAAACTCTGGTCCAAAGAAGCAGCGTGATGTCTCACGCCCCCATTCTGCCCTAATGCCAGTGTTCATTGCCGATCTGTTTAAGCCCTAAGTGGACATACATAGTATATTCCCCGTAAATGTACAGTGGGCACTTGTTATATGCTGGGGTTTGGTTCCAAGATTCCTCATGGATAACAAAATCTGTGGATGCTCAAGTCCCATTAAATATAATGACATAGCAAAATGGTATCCTTTATAAAAAATGGAAAATCAAGGTTTGATATTTGAAATTTATACTTTTTTTGAACATTTTTAAACCGTGGATGCTTGAATCTGTGTATAAAATCTGTAAATAAGAAGGGCTGACTGTATTTTAACTACAATGGAAAATTTGAAAAAGAAACAACAGAATTGAGATACATCAACAAACTGCAGTCCATCAATGGTGGGGTGAACAGAGACAAGCGTTTTGTAGCACACTACACTCATTATAGCACTAGTTAACCTCCTCCATCCTCCTCTTGGTCAGTTTATAATGTCTTTTTTTTTGGGGGGGGGGGGGGTTGCACACTACATCCAAATACTCATTCATGTGGTTATCTACTTATTTTAGTTTTAGGAAACATTCTTCCTCCTGCCTTTGTCACCCAATGGCCATTGTTTAAATGGTTCCCTCATCTCCACACCCTATTTTTGCATTCCTATGGACATCCCCACACGTAGATTCCTATGTAGGTCTGTCCCTAGACTTTCCACTGTACCCCATGCATCTAAGAAGTATACTTATGTCTATGAAAGCTCATGCTATCAACATTTCTTTTTCAGTTATTATCAAATACACCTTAAGATCACTTTGCATACTCTATATATCATGTTCACACATGCAACCCACTCTTTGATTACTTTATATGAGTGGCTGGACTGCATGTGTGAGTGATCTACCAACAGTCTGGCACCATGGACTGTCATAATGCTTCTTCAAGGGAAGCATCTCACATGTTCAGACACGAGTTATCTTGTGCTAACTAGCCAATCAAAAGAGCATGTCTATTCTCATCTTTACAGGACTCAGTTACACGTTTGTGTGTGATAGGTTGATGAGACTGTGTGTGATAGGTTGATGAGGACCAGCCATTTTGCTGACCAAATGTTTCAGCTTATCCAGAGGTAAGCTGTCCTCAGAGTACATTTCTATACCGCTTATCAGTGCTCTTAAGCACCCCCTAAGCAGTTTACAAAGTTTAAGCTAATTGCCCCCAACAATCTGGGTACTCATTTTAGCGACCTCGTAAGGATGCAAGCTTGAGTCGAGCTTGAGCCCTTTTGCTGGTATTGAACTTGCAACCTTATGGTTTGCAAGTGAGTGGGTGCAGTTTGGGATTTAACCACTGCGCCACCAGAGTGCAGCCCTTACGACGCCACAAAAAAGAAGCTGCTCTAGGTGGCTTCTTTTTTGCTGTGCTGCGTGGTTTGGTTGCTGCGACAATGCTGCACAGCAAAGAAGGCCAACATTTCCCTGCTGGTCTGTACCAGGCCTCAGTCTCAAAGGAAGGCATAGACAGACTCCCTCTAAACAAATTCTTCCCGTGCTATAGGTCAGAAATGACTTGATGGCACATAACAGTAACCATTTGCTTATTTCTGTTGTACCCTTCCCCTGATATATGACTACCTGCCCTAACCTTGTGCCAGTCTTGTGATTGTCTCTGGTCTGTAGGAGACTGGGTCTGGTCTATCTCATCTCCTTGCTTGTTGCTCTGTTTTGTTCTTGTTATGTGCCATCAAATCAACTTCAATTTATGGTGACCCTATGAATGAATGAAAACCTCCAAGAGTCTCGGTCATCAAAAGCCCTGTTCACCTTTACAAGCCCTATTGTCTTTTTCACTTTAGCAAGCATTATAGTCTTTTCAAATGAGTCTTGTTATACCATGATATATCCAAAGTATGAGCCTCAGTTTAGTCATTTTGGTTTCTAAAGAAAATTCAGGCTTGATTTGCTCTTGCACCCATTTATTTGACTTATGGACAGCCCATGGTATGCATAGAACTGCCCCTTTTGGGTTCTTCATTGATTAGAAGGGGTGATGCCAGCATAAAGGCAGTTCAGGTTGCAGAAAGCTAGTTTAATCTCCTGGAGAAGTTTGAGGCCCAAGATACTTCTGCTTGTTTCTAAAGCCCTACAGCAGCAACACCCTTGAGTTAGGATTGCACTGTTAGGTATACGCAGTTGTGGGAGAGAGTAAGCTTTGTGGCCAGAATTATTTTCAAATGATGAAAGCTCTTCCCATCACACAAACATATTGTATTGTTTTGGATACACTGGCTCTATTCTATGTAGAGAGATCTTGTAGCACCTTTGAGGCTAATTGGGGAAAAAAGAGGTTGGTAGTATGAGCTTTCGTAGATTTCAGTCTACTTCCTCAAATGCTCTATCTTAGTCATTATCTATTCCAGATGAAATAAACACTGAAGGTAAGTATTCTAGCTGCTCCCCTTCAAACATCATTCTCCATGTGTGGACAATGAAGATCTGAAAGGAGAGTCTCCTCTACACATGGAGGCTCCCCACATCCAAAAGGAGCCCCCCCTTCACAATGTTGCTCCTGTATGTGGAAAATGATTATTGGACAGGTGAAGGTTGTGTGCTTCCCTCCATTTTGAAACATCTGAATAGCACTCTTCTCTCTACAACTCATCTATGGCCCTTACATAACAGTTACATAATGAGGCAATTGATTGCTTAATAGCCTTAATCTAGCTATAGTACACCCACTGAAAAGGAGGCCTAACTGAAGTTAACAAAGGACAAGAATTAAGTTAATTGGGAGTGCCACGTTTCTAAATTTAATCGCTACATTCTCTTGGCAATGTCATGCAAGCCAAAACCTTTGCTCTTCTCCACTTACATTGGTTAAGGTCACAGTTCCCAAGAAGAGATATCCAAAATTAGGCTATAATATCCTAATATAATATATAACATTTGAGAAACTAAAATTAGCTTCGCTTTCAGTGGTGAATTTGAAGCAGTTCATTTATTTAAGTGCTAATATAAGGACTAAGCAATCTAACTTTAGCTATTACTTTGTGACCCTCTAAGCTGCCCATGCCTAAATATAAATGTCCAGCTCAAGAGAGAAAATCTCCATTTTCCATAAGCCTTTCTGGACCTAATGAGTTTGAATGAGAGTAGATGCATATGTATTAAGGCCCCTCTGTGTAATGAGAGTGAATGGTGCTGTTACCCAACACTATGTCACTTTTATAGGGAAAGTACTTAACCATATCTGTTTTTATAAGGGTGTACTTCAACCGACCAGAACTAGATTGGCAACTGTCACCCAGAGGACCTTTTTGGTGGCCAGCTCTAAATTGCTGTATAAACTGCCGGGAGAGATTTGACAGCTAAACATACTGTCTGAATATAAAACAGTATTGAACTATGTATTTTAAATTAGAATATTTTTAATTTTTTATTGGATGATAGTAATGTATTCTGTGCTTATGTGTTTTAACTTAAGGTGTTTAAATGGTTTTATGTGTTTTAATATATGTTGTGCCCTGACCTGAGCCTTGGGGAGAGACAAGTAAGTAATAAATTATCATTATCATTATTAACCCACAACAGAAGCATATTTGCTATTTCATCATCTGAATTCCAACAGAAGCTTATATGCCATTTTATCACTGAATGCTATTAATGACATCTCAATGAGTTTTAAAATTTTATCTCATGTGTCCAAGGATCAGAGATTTTTGCTTGTACATATGGAAGTGGGATTTAATTTCTACAAACCAAGGAGGTGCAGTGAATGCAGTGCTGAAGCTGGACCTTGAAGACTTGTATTGGTATCATCTATGTCCTGAATCCTATTGTAAATCCCGTGGAATTAATGGGATTTGCTTATGTGTTGACTCCCTGTTCAACAACTCGAGAGTCTGCTCCAGTTGTGGATAACCAGTGTGAATCAACCCTGTGTGTTTGCCATAATTATTCATGCAGTGTATGGATCTTATTAGGAAATGCTTTTGTAAGTGATTGATACCTACTGTTATTGATGCTGTTCTATATGCTTATTCTTATTCATGTAGTTATTTTATTTTATTTTACGTTGTACACAGCTCTTTTGGGAAAAGGCGACATAAATCTATTTACTATTACCATTTATTAAAATATTCTTAGAACATCTTTCAGTTATAATCTTCCCAAGGGCATATATAAAAGTAATATCAAAATAATTTAAACCATGGCAAGAATGAAAAACAAAACATTATATGTATTTGTTTAATGGCACATCTTTCTGTCCCACAAGGATTCAATAAAACCTCCAGAACAGTTTTAAGGGAACAAACAGAGCTATCAACCTTTTGTTAAAAATAAGTATCTAGCACTGAGAGCAAATAAAATGCCTTTACCATCCTCTGGCAAATGAGCTATAAAGGGGTAATCTAACTTCCCTACGGAAGAAATTATGTAATTCAAGTGCCACCATCTTGGATTTAAATCTAATCCAGTATAATCTAATTGGCCTTTAGCGATGAATCTCAGTGGGTGATTTTGAGAAAGCAACTCACTCTTAGTCTAGGATATGTGTCCAAATTCTTACCAAGGGACTGGTTATTATTAATTAAGTTGTAAAAAGATCTAGGCATATATCTCTGAAGAAACACTTTCTCCCATATATTCTTATATATCCTTTGAACAAAATTTTGCTCTGAATTTCTTTTTTTGGAGCAGAAATCTATGGTGATTTATAGCAAGTTCTCCTAAATTACATAAATGCCTGGGGGAAACATATATATATATATATATATATATATATATATATATATATATATATATATATATTGAGTAGGAAAGCAATGCATATATGCTAATATAGTGGTAATGGTGGTAACTGTTGGAATTGTTGCCACTTCACAGTTTACAAATAAAAATAAGACTAAAACTGGGGGGAAGCAGCAACAGCTGGTAGCTCCCATGTTACCGGAGCAATGAATCCACTCCAGGTTTGAATCTAGGCTGTCTGAGCCTGCATCCGCACTGCAGAAACAATACAGTATGACAATACTTTAACTGCTATGGTTCAGTTCTATGGAATCCTGGGAACTGGAGTTTGTTGTGGCACCAGAGCTCTCTGACAGAAAAGGCTAAATTTCTCACAAAACTCCAGTGCCTAGAACTCCATAGGATTGAGCCATGGCAGTTAAAATGGTGTCAAACTGGATAGTTTATGCAGTGGGGATGCAGCCTGAGGTAGGCCTGAATTCTCTTCTTAAATAGGGTCAGCACTGTGAGCAGTTCATTTAAAGACAGTGAAAACCTGGAAAGGGTTCACTGCTCCACCAACATGGGAGCCACCAGCCACCATGAAAGTCTCTCACTCAATGACAGTGAACAGATCATTAGCCCTTAGCTCAACTTAGAATCTGATAAACAAACAAGCAAACAAACCAAAAATCAGACAGTCCCAAGTAGGTCAGCCTGACCTACTTAGAGAAGTGTTGAGCATAATGGTGGTACATAAGAACTAGGAGAAAACCAAAGAGGACACGTCCAAGGAGTGGTTTTTTTTCTTACTAGAAGAATGAGAAGGCAAATGAGGTTCATTCATTTTGGGGCAAGGTGGCCCTATTTTGTGAACTACTCCAGGGCTCCAAACACCTGAATTTTGCCTTGTTTGGGGAAAATAAAAAACCTATCCAGAAGATACAAAACATTCAGCATAAAGTACTTCTGCATCTCTCCTGTACTGTCTATGTACATGAGGATTGACTCAAGGCACATTGGTCACTGAGGCCAAGGAACAAACGGTGCTCACTAGGAATGGCAAGAATATTCAAAAATACCTGAAATTAGTTTTAAACATTTATCAAATATTAAGAAACCTTGAAACCAAGACTTCTGAACTGACAAGAATCTTCACAGTTCAGGATTTATTCTAAGAAAAATTTGCAAGGATTGTTTAGCACAGAAAGCAGCATTTTCTGCACATGAAACAGCATATATATATTTTGCATAGAATAATATTCTTGCTCAGAAATATTTTCTGCCCAGAAAATGTTGTTTCCTGGGCAGAATATACTGCAGCTGGAGATTTAATCTGCATACAATTCACATGTGATTGTTGTCAAAGAAGACATCATCTTCTGTGCAGGAAACAGTATTTTCCCTGTGCAGAATGATATTTCTGTACAGTAAATACTGTTTACTGCACAGCAAATGATGTTTTCTGGTCAAAAGAATAACACATATCAATTTTGACAGAAGTCACACAATATTACAGTGGGAAGAAAATTGCTAAAATTACTTGTCACTTCCTTAAGAAGAAAATTAGCAAAGCATGACACCCCTAGTGTCCCCCTCTCCCAAGTCATGTTGTATAGTACCAAAAGCCAAATTGTTTTTTGCTCATAAAAAAAAAAATCCAAGGAAGCATCCACCTCTTCTGTCTAGCAGTAAAAATCCAGTAATAATTTAGATAAGCTATATATTTTTGTCATCAATGCCATAAAAACTACTGGCTGACAAACAAGGCTGACCCTGGCACTTACTCAAGTCATAACATTATCACAATGTGTGATTTTTGTCACTTTTGGCAGTAGTCAACATTGGAGGTGGACCAGGGATGGGAAAATTCAAGATGTGATGATGCCACACAGATAGGTGTGCCAGAATGGTAAGAGACAGGGGCAACTGGATGTAGAACTGCCTTATTTAGCAACAACCTCACATCAAGTGTGATTTGTACCACTATTGGAAAACTAATAGAGAAGTCTTAAATGTCAATATCAGAATGAAGAAACAAAACGAAGCAAACAAAGGTACCACATTAGATGCTATTGGCAAGAAACCAAAAAAGCCTTAATGCAAGATTGTGCAAACAAATTTAGGAGCTGGAGATCGACTGAAACAGCAGTGATCCATAATAAAGCTGTAGATGTATTCAGACATACTTGGGAATACAGAACAAACATGCCTAGGATTAAGCTGTACGTGGGGAGAGAGAACTTAACATGATGGTGATGTATTTGCCTGACTAATGGCCTTATAGCAGGACTGTGAAGCTCTGATCTGAGTGCTTAGTAAGGCTAAAAGCCCTGTCAGAAGCCACTTGAGATACTGAGCAGGTGGCATCTGCCTCATGTCGCACATTAGCTGAGATATGTTTCATTTAAGGCTATTTACGGTTGGGATAGGGGCGAGGTTGCACTGCTCCAGCATTTCTGATCCTTTAGTGAACCTGAACATGGGGTTCCCTTCCATTTGTTGGCTAATTTTATCCTATTTTTCCACTTTGAAAAAAATATTCACAGTGGCAAATATAACTAAGGTCCAACCAAACTACCCTGGTTCAATGCAAGGGAATTCTCTAGCATTGGAAGACAAATGTAATATTCTTACGCTGAATCCAATTGTTAGTCCCAACCAGAGTAGACTTATTGAATCAGTGATATTGATCTATGTATTAACTTTCCATACAACAATGGATCTGCTCTAGCTAGAAGTCAGAAATATACTTCAGATCTTTAATGCTTTGCCTGGTATTTATTTTTCTTATTATATAGAGTAAGACCAACCAACTGGTTTATGGAGGAATGCTGAATTCTAAAAGAGCAAAGTAAGGTGGTCATTTGTTCCATTTTACACTACAGAAACTGGGATGGAGATAGATTAAAAGGGGATTATGGAAATTCTAGTCCAAGAAAGGATTTTTTCTAAATTCTGATTGAGCCTGCAAGTTTGGGTTAAAACGGAGCTAGGTTTAGGATGAAACAATTGTTTGTACTATGAATTTAGGAGGTATAAAATTCAAGAGGGATTAACATGAAATTATCTCCTCATCTAAAACAAATACTATAAAATTTAAACCTTCAAAAGTAATGGCTACATGGAACAAGGGACATAATTCTGCACTTAGCTTCTTCTCAAAGGAAGCAATGCATAATCTTATCAATTTTCTTCTGTACAATTTTCAAAGCCTGTTTCTCACGCAGGTGTTATACTGCACAAAATTTGCATGTGGTTGTTTTGCACAGAAAACAACATTTTCTGTGCAGAAAAATCTAACTTCAGTGAAAACTGACCTCTTGTAAATTTTGTGTTCAGTGTCCCCCAGTGCAACATTTTCTGGGCAGGAAATCACTCTTTTTTTTGCCCAGAAAAATAATGTGTCCATACAGAAATATTATCTACTGTATAGAAAAAACAGTTTCCTGCACACAAAAATGCTGTTTTCTGTGCAAAAACAACCTCATGCAATTTTTTCACAGAGTACTCTCCAAACTGCAAAAATTTCAAACTTCTTATCAGGTTTTTTTATAAGCAAAAAGCATGTTTATCAATATTTTTTCCATCAAATAATTTTGAATAACTCTTTTCATCCCAGCATTGAATTGCATAGTTACAGTTTTATTTGTGTTGATATGATCCTGATAATACAAATGTGAAATTTAATAAATAGGGTGCATGTGAGTGATCATGATCAGATTGAGGCATGCAAATGTCCCATACTGTAAAACAGAGCTATGCTAAAAAAAACCATGCTGAGAAAGTCGAGAAAGGAACTACAAATTCAACACAAACAAGATATTCAAAACAGGAGGGATACTGAAGATTAAATTGTTCCTTTATAGCAAAGGTTCCCCTGTTCATAGAAAACATGCATGACAAGGAAAAGACATCTAGTTTTCTAAGGGAAGAAGTTGGAGGGGGGGAAGAATACATGGAAAAATATCAGGTCATGTAATCATCACACTCCAGTATGAAATGATAGACTCCAGGAAAATTCTGGCTGCCTCATTTTCTTTCTCCTTCTCCTTTGGTGTAGTCTTCAGTGCTGCTGTATGGCCCTATTGAGCAGAATAGAACTGTCGAATGGATGCAGTTGGAACAGAGCTACATGCATTGCATGTAAAGAGGTAGCTCCTCAGAAATGCTGTACAAGATCTATCTCTAGCTGTAAAGACCCTTGCCCTTCAGTATACTTACTAGTCGGCCAGGTAGCTCTTGTTTCTCTCGTTGTTTTATCATTCCTAGTTGTGTTTCTTGCCACCGAAGAAACTGCTTTTTGCTGGCTGCTGCCAAAGTTCTTCTGATGATGTGGAGTTAGACTGCAGAGAGCCAGGCAAATAGGATAAGCAAGGACTTAAAGAAGATAGTTTAAAGATACATCAAGGAGGATTGGGGTCAGCTTTTATATAGTCACTTAGGGAAATTGGCCCAGCATGGGTTCCAAAGGCAAGATGACAAAGTAAAAGGGACACTTCTTTTTATTCCCTTCAATGACCATCCCTCTTTTGTTCCAAACTTTTTCTGTGACTGTTTTATTATAGTACAGCAGGAAGGCAGTTGTGTTGTGCCATGTGAGTGAATAACCATCTTTATGCTACTGCATAACTGAATGCAAAAGATTTGTCCTCAAAAAATCCAGTAGAACTACAATGCATCATCACCATTTTCATCGTCATTTACATACTGTTTTAGCCTGGAATTTAGTAAGATATGCAGATTACTTCTAATGCTCAACTGAACACACACAACTTCATCTCCCAATATATGTATTTTGGCATGTATTTTTTATGCAAGGTATGTACATTTGTATTCTCCTAATGACTGCATGATTGCACAAGTGCTTCCCAAGACATGTCATTTTCTACAGATTCCTCTCAATGTATGAATTTTTGAAAGCATTCCTCATCAAGTCTGCATTAGGGGAAGTACTTAGAAAAATGCAACGATTTAGAGAAATGCCTGTAAAAATACGTGGGGAGTTTTGTGCAGAGATTCTGTCCAACGAATTGCAAACTGAAGAAGAAATGCAACTGTTTATCCTGTGGAAATTTGGCTGTAGAAGCCAAAATAAAGAGATTTGATCATCCTACTTTGGTTTGGTAAACGAATGGGAGAGGAAGCATTATGGTGATCCTAGGACATTCCAGTTGCTTTGGAAAAACTGATGCTCCTTCCAAGGTAAGCTGTCTCATGGGTGTGGATATATTCCCCTCCTGCTAAACTGTTATATTTGTAAATAGATAGTACAATAATACATAAGCCACTACCATATTCTCTCTTCAGGAGAAAACTACAGTTGTGTAGTGTCTGGCAATCATGTTCAGTTTAAGGTTACAGAAATGGAGTTGTAAATTTGCACCATTGCACATGAATGGAAATATGGATTTGTCCTGCATGTAACACATTTGATGTTATCACATTTAATGTCTTTGTTTCAGTTGTACAATGTTGCCATACAATACAATAGCTGTGAAACACATAGAGATGGAAACAATATTTTTTTGAAAATGGTCAGAAAATGGTCAGAGAGTTTTCAGAGAGTTAGAAATCTTGATGAGACAAATCCTAGCCTGAGGAGAATTTTTTCAGTTTAGTTCTTATTCCATGCAAAATTTGCATGAGGTTGTTTTGCACAGAAAACAGCATTCTCTGCACACTGTCCACAGGAAATAATATGTATGAATCAGAATATTATTGTCTACAGAGACAAGTTCTGTGTCCTGCACAGAAAATGCTGTGTTCTGTGCAAAAACCAACATGCACATTTTGTCTAGAATAATTCCCAAATTGTGAATAATGTTTGAAAACTGTTTTGTTTTCTAAGGGTGCAACTAATTACAGGGATAATGTAGTTTGACACTAGTTTAATTGCCATGGCTCTTTCCAGGGATTTGTAGTTTTAAAAAGTCTTTAGCCTTCTCTGTCAAACTGTGCTGGCTACAAATCCAAGGATATGGTAAGAAGGAGCCATGGAAGTAAAGTGGTATCTAACAGCATTATTTCTACCATGTAGAGGTATCCTAAGACTCTTTTGAATCAGAAACAAAACTGTTAAAATTATTTATTGCTTTCTTTGAATCATAGAATCCTAGAGTTGGAAGAGACCACAATGGCCATCCAGTCCAACCCCCTGCCATGCAGTAACTCTCAATCAAAGCATCCCCAACAGATGACCATCCAGCCTCTGCTTAAAGACCTCCAGAGAAGGAGACTCCACTACACTCTGAGAGAGTTTGTTCCACTGTCGAACAGCCCTTGCTGTTAGGAAGCCCCCCCTAATGTTGAGGTGGAATCTCTTTTCCTGCAGCTTGCATCCATTGTTCCAGGTCCTGTTCTCTGGAGCAGCAGAAAACAAGCTTGCTCCCTCCTCAATATGACATACCTTCTGATATTTAAACAGGGCTATCATATCACCTCTTAACCTTCTCTTCTCCAGGCTAAACATCCCCAGCTCCCTAAGTCATTCCTATCATAGGGCATGGCTTCCAGACCCTTCACCATTTTAGTCGCCCTCCTTTGGACATGCTCCAGCTCCTCAATGTCTTTTTTAAATTGTGGTGCCCAGAACTAGACACAATATTCCAGGGGGGGGCCTGACCAGAGCAGAATAGAGTGGCACTATTACTTCCCTTGATCTAGACACTATAAGTCTATTGATGCAGCCTAAAATCGCATTGGCCTTGTTAGCTGCCGCATCACACTGTTGACTCATGTTCGATTTGTGGTCTACTTGAACTCCTAGATCTCTTTCACATGTAGTCTCATTCAGCCAGGTGTCCCCCATCCTATATTTGTGTGTTTCATTTTTCCACCCTAAGTGCAGTACCTTACATTTCTCCATGTTGAAATTCATTTTGTCAGCTTTGGCCCAGCTTTCTAATCTGTTAAGGTCATTTTGAATCTTGATCCTGTCCTCTGGGGTATTAGCTACTCCTCCTTGTTTGGTGTCATCTGCAAATGTGATAAGTATGCCTGCAATTCTGTCATCCAAGTAATTGATAAAGATGTTGAATAGCACTGGGCCCATGAGAAGGAACCTAGTGAAGAATTATATCCCTAGTAACACAATTAATGTGCCAGTCCAAAAGTAGAGATTTACATTAAGCAACTCTGAGGCAGGATTTCAGTCATTTCCTCCTTGTTTTTGTTTGCTTGTTTTTAGTTACCATATTCAGTGACTTATCCAAACCCCATGAGCATTAAGTGCCATGGCCAAGAAGGCTCTTGAACCATGTTATTCCATTTCTGCATCCGTTATCGTAGGTAACCATTGCCACAATAAATGTGAGGCCACCTGCACTCCTCATGTTAAGGGTCCTTTGAGGAGATAAGTCTTGAGTAATCTGCTTAGTGCACAGAGCACTGAAAGAAAGCCTATGTGAACTGTCCAGGATCAAACAGCAAGTCTGTGACACAAGTAGTTTATCCCTAAAGCCAATGTCACAACAGCTGAAGCCCAAACCCTGTAATGAAATAATTTATTTTTTTATTCAAGCAAAATTCCTTCATGAGACAAGATGGCCATCATTTTCTATCCCTTCAACACACAATCGGACATCAGCCTGAAACAAGTTGGATAGTCCCAAATAAAGTAAACCCATTAAAATCATTTTTGAATAGTGAATCTGCACACAAGTAAATCCCATTGTTTCAGTAAGACTACTGTATTTGATAATAACAATAGGATTCAAGTTGTCATTTGGCAACTTGGACTTCATCCAGATATGGCTTTCACCTCATCATTACATGAACATCATTTTGTCCATGCCTCTACCTCCGTCAGTCCATTTAATATGAAGCCTAGTTTTCCTGTACTTCTGAGCATGGCAACAATCTCCCTGACATGCCTTTTCCTTTGATCAAAATGTATCCCCAAGACTGTCCATATATTATTCCTTTTAATCCTCTCATATTTATTCACATTATTGACATTAGACCCTATAGAGCTACAGAAGAGCCAGTTTCTGGAAAGAGCAGATTACTAATAAAGAAGAAAGTGGAGGGAATTAGCAGAAGTGTTAATAGCAGAGATTAAAGCATCTCATTGAAAGGGCATATTTTTACAGAGGAAATAATGTGATGCCCTGCAGATATCCTCATCAGAGGCACAAAACCCATCTTGCTGCTTCCAGGAGCTCTATAATGGTTAATAGCAACACCACCTTCATATTAGCCGGATCAAGGCTTTTATTAGACAGTGGCAGAATTTGCGTAAATATCATTGAGGATCAGGTTTCATCATTAACTGTTTAGCCTAGCTCAGTTTGGGCTTTGGAGTAACTTACTGGGTACTAATAATGCCAACTATCAGAGCCATTACAGAGCAAGCAAAGTATGTGCATAGCGATGCTGATGAAGCAACAAGCACATACTATATGTCAAAATGCGCTTCTTAGATGTGCAAGCCAGAATAATAGATGCATCTGTCCAATGGAATTTTTAATTTAGATTTTCCTCAGGGCTTGTCTAAACTAATGGAAAACCCCATACTCAGCCCATAGTAGCTGCAACCAGGGCACACGACATTCTCCAAAAATCCGGAGAAAAAATATTAGCTTTTTATCCTGCATTCACTTAGAATATACTTATTGGTGGAGAGTGCACAGTGCAAATATTCCTCATTATAAGGCACATGAACATCACAGTAACTCCTTTTCCTTTTGGGTTACTCTGATTTTGCCATTGTGATTGCAGTTTGTGCCAAGCCAAGTCTGGAAGTTTGTGCCAAGCAATGAAACAGTCAAGGATTTTACAGATTTATTAACATTTTGGCTTTTACCTCTTTGGTTAGACATTTGGCATCAAAACCAAGACTAGCATAGTGTAACATAAGGTGCAGTTTGAAACTCCAGTCATCCCTCCATATCCATATTTTGCCCATGGATTCAACCATCCATGGCTTGGAAACATTTTTAAAATGTAAAAGTTCCAAAGAACAAACTGTGATGTTTATATAAGGGATAGCATTTTACTACACCATTGTATACCATGAGATCTGAGCATCCTTGGATTTTGGTATTCATGGGAGGGGGTCCTGGAACGAAACTCCAGTGGTTTCTATGTTGATTGGTATAATATCATACAGAGGTACTGGTGATTATGGCAGTAACCTGTGATCATATTAGTGACAATGGGTTGAGTTCTGATTTAATTTTTACTTTGGAGGAGTCTAAACTGGCCAAAATATCCCCTGCTACTCCCAGAGTATTCTGGTCCTGAATCTGCCCTAATTTCCTCCATCAGCTGGGCACTTCAATGCATGCTTCATGAAGGCAGGGCAAAGCAAAAGTGGAGAAAACAGGTTTGCTTGGCTCATGTAAACATGCTCTTACTTAACAATTAAAACCATTAATACTTAAAACTCCTGATTACCAATAACTACTCTATTGATTTCAGTGGGTCAGCCTCAGTTGTGATTGAGTCTGTATCTTACCTATTGCTATTTTCCCACAGTTCTTTGACAGTATGTATAATTAATATTTGAAAATCTACAGCTGGAAAATACCTCTATGAGAACTGACCAAAATATCACAGAATTCTATGAAAGCTTTTTTATTTTTCTAGATTTCTTCATTAAGCTGTATAATATGAAAAGGAGCACTATTTGTATATTGATTTTACAATTTTATAATTGCACTTCCAAGTAAACTTACAAACATGAATGCAATTTATCCTGTGGTTTTCACACATCTCCAAATTTTGCAGAATGTTTTTCCATGCAAAAGATGGGTACAAATCATTTAAATTAGAATGGTAAAGAACATGTGTTAGAGGGAAACACTTGCAAAAACACAGTGGGCTCTTGGTATCTGTTGGAATTTGGTGTCAGGGCACCAAAGTCCATAGATGCTCAAGTCCCATTGTATACAGTGAGGTAGTAAAATGGTGTCACTTGCATAAAATGGAAAAAATCAAGCTTTGATTTTGGGAAAATTTTGTTGTTGAATCTGTGGGTGGTTGAATCTGTGGATATGGAGGGCCAAATGCACATACTTTATGAAATATGGCACATGAATTGTTGTGCACATGAAAATATGCACAGAGATGCATATTAATTTTTCTTCAGCTTTTTTTTTTTAAACCACAAAATGGGGTGTAGTAAGGAACAAAGGAATTTGTGGTTTCAAAATGTGTGGATGTAAAAGAAAGCAAAAATAGACAGATGCATCCAGCCCTAGTCAGGACTCCTTGAGTAGCTAACACTGAAGTTCAGGATATCTAAGTTGGAGAAATTACTAAAGGTTCATGCAGAACTCATTCCATCTCTTTCAAAGCCTACAACACAAGAACCATCCATTATTCAAAAGGCAATGAGGAAGTTACCTCTATATTTTCCTACTGATTAAATCTGTGGCAAGCCTACAGCGACTGAAATGGACTTTTCTGATAACTTCAAATTAAAAATGTAAAAGGATTACCAGAATGATTATGTTGGCAAGGCTAGGAATCTTATACAGTTAGCGTTCTGTATCTACCATCCATGGCTTAATTTCCGAAAGCAAACTTTGATTTTTACCATTTTATATAAGAGACGTTTTACAATGCCATAATAAATAATGGGACTTGAGTATTCACAGATTTTGGTATCCATGCAGCTGAACCACAGCAGATGCCAAGAGCCCACTGTATTATGAAGGTCTTACTGCTGGATTTGAATATATTTCCAATTCCAGATCATGTTCTTCTCCTTCAGATTCTTCCTCATTGAAAACCCTCTGAAGAATGACCTTCATATCCTTTAGACACACATCTCCCCTCTTTCTCCCAACCAAGAAATAAATGACTGGGTTAATGCTGCTCTTCAGACAAGTACTTAAGCAGCCCAGTTCCAACACATAGGTAGGTATAAATGTTTGGATGATACAGATGACATTCAAAGGGAAGGCAAAAAGAAGGGAGAATGAAAGAGCAATTGTGATGGCTGTGAAGAGAACAACCTGCTGAGACTGTCTTTTTAAGCACACTTTGATTACCAGTATCAGAGTGCAGATAGTCATGACTGGGAGGCAAACCAAAGCAGCTGCCTTAAATGGGTAGACCACTAAGGTGTTAGTATTTTCATTTTCCCCAAAACTGGCATAAAGAAAGTGAATTGCAGTGAACAGGAAGCAAAGGATCCATACAATGACACACAAAATAACAGACAAGTGTGACGGCTCCTGGTGTTGATTGCAGACTGAGAAGAAAGCAGATACACATCTGTCAGCACTGATGACTGTCAGTAGAATTTGCCCAACAATGCACATGAACAGGAAGAACTGAAAGTATGCACTGCCAAAAGCAACTGGCACTTTTTTCCACATGAAAACAAAGAAGCATATCACTCTGGATGCAAGGACACCAACATCAGAAATTGCTAAGTTCAGGATATAAATGGTGAAAGGATATACCTTAGCACTTGAGCCTAGAATCCAGATGACCGCCCCATTCATTACAATTCCAAAACAGGAAATGATAAAAATAAAAACATTTGTAACCAGTATTACATAGTAATAATGATAAAAATAATATGGCTCATAATCAACTGATTTTGATATGTCTGTGGCACTTCCATCAATAAATCCCGGTTTAGTAAAGGATAGCAAGGTCAGATTAAAAACTGGCATGATGCTGAGATTCTGCTTTTTAACTTCTTGTCTTCTAGATGGGGCCACTCCTGCTAAGAAACAAAAGACAGAAGTTCATTCAGTTGCTGTTAAGGAGCTGAAGATGTAGTGATGCAGGTTAATTTATCAGTCTGGTGTTACTGGCATGCTCAGGCAAATCTGGTTTGCAGTGATTCAGAAAGTGTGAGTCTGTGTGTGTGTTGTGCTTTTAGGAAAAAATGAATTTCCTCTGTCACAAATACAAGCCACTGAGGACCATATTAATACAAGATATCCAGACTGCTTCAACTCCCTGCTAGGGATGTAAATCTTTACTAATTTCATTCATACACATGTTAGCACCCCTGCATAACCTGCATTGATTTGGAGTATAAATATTTTGTTATATTATATTATAATAGCAGTTACAGAGAGGCCATAATCATGAACCTGAAAGGTCAGATCACCTTTAAGTGAACTTCTGACTGGTCACCGACCAGAGGACATGTGGCAATGACCCCAGTAACTTTATTACTGTGAATATTGCTGCTTCCCCCACCCCCTGTGGCATGCATGTCTTCTTGAAGGTCACAAACAAGGACCCAGTACAAACTGGTGCTATGCGGTGGCCTGGGGCCAAAATTAAGGCTCGGGAGAGGGGAGCATCCACATGCTCCCAAGCCCTACTGTTCTGTCCGGGTGCCATATTTGTGTGCACACGTCCAAATGGTGTGTGCACCGACGATGTGCCTCATGCGCCATGTCCAAACAGCACAGCACATGAGGGGCATCATCATGGCGCACAAGCATGCCAATGGCCCCCATTCTGTGGTGCAAAATGAAGCCCCTTTTCAGGGCTTCTTTTTCCACCATGTGCAGGCCGCACCATGTGGTTGCTGCAGCTCTGCTGCTGGGACAGAAAGGGGCGGCATCTCACTGCCTCTTTCTGGCCATCTGTCAAGCTCCAAGGCTTGTCAGCCTAAAACATGGAGCCAGTCTTTCCGCTAGCACCCATTTTAATTCCCCACACCTGATCCTATCCCAAACTCCCTGAGGTTGTCCTGATCTTATTACTGTTTGATTAAATCAATGTCACTGCCATCAGCCAAAAATATTCCTTTTGTAACTCTGAAGTTAAAGCCATCAACCAGGTGGGAATGCCATCCTTTGGGAGATTCTTTGGAACTTTGCCCAGCTGCCTCAAGACTCTATAAAAAGCTTGGCACTCATGTATTGGCTCAGTCTGAAAACAGGCAGAATGCTGCCAGAATTCATGCTGACCCTTCAACACAGGCTGACTCCCCCCCCCCCCCCCCATATATTTCAGGCAGCCTTGTTGAGCCACTGTCACTTCATCCCCAATTGTAGCTCTGCTTGACTGGTAAGGTATTGCCTTCCCTTAACTTTGCTACAAGCTACTACTTTTAATTTCATTAGTTCGTGTGTGTGTGTGCGCACTCTATTGTATGGATGGTGATTTTCCCTTCGCTGTTAATCAATAAAATTAAGTTGTACTTAGCACTTTGGAGTTCTAGGTTTTCAGAACCAGTATACAAAGGTTTGTGTCCCAGCCAGTGTTACCCTGACCTGCTTGCTGCTATTAATTTGAGCTATTAAAATTCCCCTATTATATATTAATTTGTGGGTGTCATCTTTGTAACCTAGCAATTTGGATAACACATAGACACAAGAATGAAGGGCGTAAGAAAGGGCTAACAGATTTGGCTATTATACCAGCTGCACCCTTTTCTAGTGCTGGAAGATATAAAGATGGCAATGCATATGCTGGCAATCTCAAGGCTAGATTTCTTCAGTGCACTGCACATTGGAATACTCATGTACTGACTTCAAAAATGTCAGTTAGTTCAAAACATAGCAGCCAGACTTGTTACTGGTACATCTAGAAATGATTATATTACATAAATATTACAACCACTCCACTAATTGTCAATTAGTTTTCAGGCAAGGCACAAAGTGTTGGTTGTCACCTTTAAAACCATACATTATTTAGGTCCAGGTTACCCACCAAATTGCCTTGTTCATATAACCTACCCCTGCATTTAGGTCATCTGCAGGTCATTTACTTCAGTCAGCCAAAACTAGACTGACAACTACCCAGAGCACATTTTCTTTGGCTGCTCCCAGATTATGGAATGACCTTCTGGGTGAGATTTGTCAGATGGATATACTTTCTCAGTTTAAAACAGCGGTAAAGACCAGTCTCTTCCAGAAGGCTTGCCCAAGTGATTTTTAAATCAATTATTTTAAAGTATGCATTAGTGTTTTTGATATGTATTGGTTTTATGTACTCTTTAAATTGATATTATGTAGCTAATCTTTGTTGTTCAGTCTATAGGGAGCACACAAGATTACATGAGGGAGTGTGATTTTTCACATATTATTACTTTTGTGAAAATGTTACAATGAGTTTTTGTGCAATATTTTCCCCCACAGAGAACATTTTTGAACAAAACCAGATATTTTTGCACAAACATTCTCCCTCTTATTTCTCAGTGACCCTTTTTTATCCACAGTCTTGATGGTCCTCTTATAGGCTGGGATGTTCTGTCTAAACCAGTGGATTGTCCTGCTATGGATCAAAACTATTTGCATACAAAAAGGTTATTAAAAGCAACATCAATATAAAGTTTTTCACATAACAGAAGAGATGTGATTTTTTCCCCTCCTCTGCCATGTTTTTGGAGCATTTCTGGGACATTTTAGGACCAAACAGATGTTTCCAGGGTAAAAGGAAGTCTATCAGAAATCGTGCTGGAGGTGCCCCGAGTACCTTAAAAATAGCCCTGAGTGATTAAATGCTTCCCATGGGTATTTACCAGTGAGTACTGTTTTATTAATTTTAATCTCAATTGCCAAATATAATTAATTAAACATTCAGTCCAGGACCAGATCAGCAGCACTCAGTTCAGGTGTTAGCCCTATTCAGATGTTCTTCTCTTTGCTGAAGGATTAAAATAGTAGGAATGTAGTAGCTGCTCTGCCCCTTCAGTCACGTCCCTCTTGCCAGCTCCATCACTCTCTATGCAATGGAGGATGAAAGTCTACATCAAGGGTCATAACATGGAGAAGCTGACCTTGAGATTTATAATCCATGGAGGATTCCAAGGGTGCATCTACACTGTAGGAATAATGCATCACTGTCACCTGTCAGTGACGCAAGCATGACACCATGACATGCGGATGTTGTGCCATGCTTGTGTCATCATGGTGGCCCCTGTGTGGATGGGAAGCTGCCATGATGGCGCTGCTGCCATACGCTAGGGCTCAGGAGTGTGCAGATACTCCGCACTCCCAAGCCCTAATTTTGGCCCCAGGCCACCACAAACCGGCAGCCTGTACCAGGCCATAGGTCTAAGTACTGTTGTTACTCCTTACTAGAGTGGACTCATTGAATCAATAAGATTTTACCTCTGCCTTGACTCGCAATTCAACAACTAATTGAATGACTTTATTCTTGTTGGGGCTAACCAACACCAAACATAATGCTTTGAGCTGTTATAATGGTTTGGAGGATTCTGAGACATGTAGTTCAAAAAGAAAATTTCTAAACTCTGAGAAAAACATCTGCATGAGGCTTTTATCATTATGTTGGCAAACCTTTTAGAGACCAAGTGCCTAAAGTGAAAGGTATTCTGTCACCAGGTGTTACCTGGTGTCAGGGGGTGAGACTTCTGGGGAAAGGACGTCCACCTTCTGGGGGCAAGACTTCTGGGGGATAGGAGTTCTCAAGAGACAGTTAAAAGCACAGGAGGTTACATGCTTGTTCCTCCTCTTCCCCTGCCCTCCCATCTCTCTGCATGCCCTCAGAGATGTGTCAAAGAGGACACGCGTGCCGTAGATTCCCCACCACGGGAGTAGCCTATTTGTGTGCCACAGGTGAAAATGTAATAATTGGCTGCCTGCCGAATTCACCGTCTGGAGAATTTCAACTTTCACTAAAATACATTTAATTATACACACACCACTGAGCTATCTGGCCATTTTGGTTGGCAAGATAAAAGTTGGCAAGCATGGGTAATGCTTAGAGAATCCCCCAAACCATAGGAGTTATAAATTAAGATTTTTACCAGTTAGAGGTTGCAATCCAGTATAATTTGTCAGCTTGGATCCTTCCTCTGATTGATGGGATTCACAAATGAAAGCAAAATGGCAATATAAATTATGCAAAGAAGGAGATTATGTAAAGGTGATGAATTTGCATCATTTATACAAGTTTCCAAATACATTTCCAAATACAAGGTTTCAAATACCTTGAGGTTACCTTGATGTATAGAAGAAAGCACATAGAAAGAGAGGGACAATGGAGTCAGGTAAAAATGTTTGCAAAGGCATTCATGATGGTTACAAGTCATTTAGGTTTAGAACGTAAGCAAAGGACTACACAGAAAGGGTGGAGGCATTTTTGACTGGGAGGCAGATGAAAGAAAAGAGAGAGGCAGCAAAAGGTAAGACAGATGCTTCTAAAAATGCAAAATCAAAAATCCATACCTTATCCTAACCCAAACTGTACAAGGGCACTCCTCTTCAGAACTGAAGGATCTTCTCATTCATCACCTTTGATCAGGGCTTAAAAGGGGTTTTTCCCCCATCTCATTCAAGAATGTGCACCTAATTCTGGACAGATTATATCAGAGAGAAGCCTTCTTCAGGCTCAGGAAGGGTGGGGCAGATTGTGCACATCATCATGAAATTTCCTACAAACCCATTAGCTGGTGTTCCATTAGCCTTTGGCAGGTTTCTGATCTGCAAAACTCAATCTCCTCTTCTATCTAAATTACAGTTCATGAATGGCATAGGAGAAGCAGCTGTGGCAATGGGCCAAGCATGATAAAAGAAATAGAGAAAGGAGGCTGAATCTCTGTGTGCCTGGCTCCCTGCCTTTCTAGGCACTCTGGTCTGGTGGCCCCCAAGAATATGACTCTCTGCCATTTAATTTCAGGATATTTAGACAATTTGGAGACTGGTGTGAAAGTCATTAGAGAATAATAGTGGCAGGAGGAGGAAACTAGTGTCTATCAAATTTGGACTGCTTCAGAACTGTTTCTCAATTTGGGGAAAATACCCTGTCTGATCTTGATACCAGTTACATTTGGATTACAACTGGGGGGGGGGGGCTCCACATTAATAAGAAAGAGAAGTCCACTTTATCTGAGAAAAATTTTGCAAAAAGGTAAATCTTTTGAAGAATGGGATGACACACTACATATGGACTGCATAGTGTTAATCTGCATGGATTATCCCCCCCCATTCTATAAACTATAGAGAGAGCAGGAAGGACAGGAAGATAACCCAGTAAAATGGGTGCTTTTTGGTGCCCTGGGCCCCAATTCAGGTTCAGGAGCAAGCACCAACCACACACTCCTGAACCTAGAATTTGCCCCACATGATGATGCTGATGTCATGCAGCATCCAAATGTCACTTCCAGGAAGTGGTGTCATGGCGGCGCCCTTTCCCCTTTATGGTGCCGCAAAAAAAGAAGCCACTCTACGCAGCTTCTTTTGGCAGCGCGTTGATGCTGAAGCATTCGGGCTGCATCATGGACTTGGGGCAAAGACAAGACCCTATAGTTTGACTATCCTTCAGGCTTCCAGAGCATTTTACCAAATTGTCAGTGTGACAGTTCTCATCTCCAGAGTCACAATGTAAAAGAACATTGCACACAAGGAAAGGAGATATCAGTGGAAAGGGGATTAGGTTTCTGCCTATGCTAGCTGCTCTTCTCTCCCTCAGAGGCCACAGCAATAGCAGTTGGAATGGAGGAAGGGCCCACACAGCCACTGGATCAAGGAATGAGAGCTGATCTTGTGGCTGCTCTTCTCTCCCTCAGAAGCCACAGCAAAGAAAGTTGGAATGGGGAAGGGCACCTCACCCTACTGGAACAAGCTTGATAAAACTGCATCTTTTGGTTCCTGTTCACTCCTCAGAAGTAACACACTGACAATGGAGTGGAAAAAGGGCTCCATCACCCTGAGACCAAGGCTCAGTAAGCTGTGCCCAGCTGCACTTTTCTCCCTCATAGTGTCATGCATTAATTGTTGCTATGTGCAACCAAGACACAAATATGCAACCAAATGCACAGTCAAATGTGCAGGCACATCCATGCACAGTTGCAGATGCACAGATCAGATACAGGATGTTGCAATGCATCTGGATGCAGTGGACTATAGTCCACAAAAAACTTGTGTCAGAACTTTCTTTCTAGTCTGTTTTCCTATTAGTCTATCTATCTTGATCATCTGTTTCACCCCTTAGTCCAGCCTTTTCTCAAATAGGGACGGGGCCCCCAGGGGGGCGCGAGGCTCCGTAAAGGGGGGCGCGAGGCTCGTTATGCAGAGGTGTACTTATAAAAATTTTATAGACAAATGATACTATTTACAGTCGCACGGGGCGCGCGAAATGTTTTTTCTTCCTGAGGGGGGGCATGACAGAAAATAATTGAGAAGCACTGCCTTAGTCTATCTGTAGTGAAGTTTTCCTTTTCCCACTGCTCCCTAACATTACCAAGCATATTATCTTTTCTAGTGAGTCAATGTCTTTCATAAATTGCTAAGTATAATGGTCTCAGCTGAATCTTTTTGACTTTAAGAGGAGAGTTAAGGCTTTATTTGCTCTAGAACTAGGACCAATTCATTTATCTTTTTAGCAGTTTACAGTACATAGAACACTTCCCTAGCACTACATTTGAAATGAGTTGATTTTCTTCCTATCAGCTTTTCTTCACTGTCCCTTTTCATAAGCATAACTAAGAAATGGGAAATACAATGGCAATGGTCAATCCTAACTTAGTGATCTATCTTTACATTTCAATTATCTTGTCTAGTTCATCATAGATTCCTTCCAAGTCTTTCAATCTGGTTTTCAGGCATAATTATAGGACAGAGATGGTCACCTTGGTGGATGACCTACACTGGGAACTGGTCAAGAAGAATATGTCCCTATCGGTTCTGCTGAACCTGTCTGGCTCAATACCATAAATTATGGTACCATCTGTGTTGCCTTGCTGGGATGTATTGTTCCACAATAGTTCTTTTTAAGGAGTGTTCTCAAAGGTGGTAACAGGGAATTTTACCTCGACTTTCTGACTTTGCCTGGAGTCTCTCACACTTCGTTTTTCTCTCTCCCCAGCCTATTGAATATATGCATGAAAACCAGAGGTTTATGGGAATTTGGGGTTACAGAGTGTCAACAGTATGATGATACCCAGCACTATTATTCCTTTCCCATCCTTTTTTTCCAAGGGAACTGTTTCTGTGCTAATCCAGTGCAAGCAGCTGTAAGGGACTAGATTAACAAATTGAAGCTTAATCCAGATAAGACAAATGTGATCCGCTCGTCAAAAGACAGATCCGGAAAAAGGGATTCAGCCTGGTGTTCGATGTGATTACACTCCTCTTGAAAATGCAGGGTCACAATTTCTTTCTAAATCTATTACTTTCTTATTGATCTTATTAGTCTTGTCTCTATTTTACCTATATTTTTTTCCATCAGAATATCTTCAGTTGCTTTTCCCTAAATCTAATTCCTTTAATTGTCCTAATTAAATCTCTTGTTTATTTCTTTCTCATAATATTCTCTTTCAGTGTTTTAATTCTTTTTATGTAGAAATTTACTCTTGTTTTTAATTTCCTTCTCTCTGCATAGTCAGAATTCATCGTCTTATCTACACCTATATTAGCAGATATATTGGAGCTGATCAAGATCAATTTCATGGGAAATAAGTAAAATGTTCCGCATTAATTCGAAAATAAGCAAAGCAGAAGAGGCTACCACGGACGTTGTTATTTATTCACTAGGAAAAAAATCAGGGGATGAAATATAACAACTAAATTATGATCAAAGTTTAAGAATGCTCGAGGGGGAGGAGTTAATTGTATACAAAGATATCCCTTGAGAATTTTTAAAAAAGATCAGAGTACAAACCACTTGTTACTCTGCTGAAAGACAATGATATTATATAGAGGTGGGATAGACTGGAAGGAGTTTCCTTTAACTATAAATCAGAGCGTTTAAAATAAATTCCACAATGAAAAATGAAAGAATTTCTAAAAAAAATACAAAAAGGATTTGGAGAAAAAGAAAAATCTGACAAAGAAGAAGAAGAGCAGGGAAACCCACAAAATAAGCGACCAGAGGAAGAAGCAGAGAAGAAAAAGGAGATTAACATAGAATCAATAGTGACACAGAAGAAGAGATACATCAGAACAAAAATCAATAAAGATAAAAGAAAATAAGGTAAGACTCAAGGACTATCTATCTAATTAGTATAAACAAAATGTATAATATTAAAAATTATATCATGGACATTAGGGGAATGAACTTCCCCAAAAACGCAGAAAGGTATTTCATTATTAAAAAAAAAAAGGCAGCAGATGTAGTTGTGCCTTCAAGAAAACGCAATATCAGAGAGAAAGACACAGACTACTGGAAAACAGAAGACTGGTAAAGAATTTATCTGGCAAACCCTAAAAAGAAAAACAGGAGTAGTGATAATACATAAACCATAAATTACTGTGAAAAAACTATTTGAAGACACAGATGGAAGATATATAGGACTGAAATAATGCATCAAATGGAAAATATATGATTATAGGGCTATATGCACCATTGGATAAAAAGAACAGTTCTATAAAACAAATTAAATAAGGAAAGTGTAATTCAATTATGAAAAGATCATTGTTATGGGAGACTGGAAGGTGGTAGATCCAGAAATCGATAGGAAGTCTCAGAAAACAGATTAGAAGACACAAGGAAAGTTACCAAATCATTTGAAACATAATTGAAGAACAACACTCCATGACATTGGAGATATAAATATCAAACACCCAGTTAAACAGATACTCTCAGAGCGGCATAAATCCCTCTCCAGAATTGATATGATGTTGCTATAGTTTGATATGTAAGGATGTCGTGAAGATGAATCATGAACCCAGGACTATATCAGATCATAGTCCTATAGTTATTGAATCAAAAACCAACAAAGAGGCGGACTATTCTTGGAGATTAATCTAATGTTGCTTCAGACAGAAGAGATAACGATTAGAGGGAAAGAGCCTTTAAAAATATTTTTGAGGAAAACATGGAAAGAGGACATTGATGTAACACGGTGTGGGGAAGCCTCTAAAGCCTACATGAGAGGTTTCTTCATCCAACAAAACTGTATGCCAAAAGGAAAAAAGAGAGAAATTAAATTTATTGTATACCAGATTACACAAAAAGAAAAGAGTTAAGCAAAAATACAGGCAGATAAGATACGCTTAAAGAAATTAAAACTCTTAAAAAGCAAATAGATTTGGAGAGAGTGAGGAGTTACAAAATAAATTGAGATATTGAACAAACATATTCGAGCAGCTATAAACCAGGTCGTTGGCTTTCAGAAGATTAAAAAAACAAAGAGAAAAAACATAATATCAGAAATAATGGACGAAAGAAAAGTGATTACCACTGATCCAAAAAGGATAAAAAAAGAATTTCAAAATTTCTACACTCGGTTATATAGTATAGTTAACCTCCAAAGATGATGTTATAGATTACCTAAAGAAAAGCAAATTTAAAACATCACTCCTCAACAAAGAAACTTTAAAATAGTCCAAAAACAACAGCTGAGATTACAGAAGCTATCAAAAGGGGAAGAAAAGGAAAGTCTCCTGGACCAGATGGATTTCTCGTTGAATATTATCAAATTTTGAAGATCAATACTGCTTCCACTTAAGGCCACAATGAATGCAATTGGAAAACAAAAATACCCCATGACTTGGCAACAAGGCAAACATCACTCTCTGCTGACAAGAAAATCGAGATCCTAAAGATGTTAAAAACTATAGACCGATATCCTTGCTGAACACGGACTATAAGCTGTTCACCACAATCTTGTCAGAAAGGTTTAAAACAGACAGTATTTCAGAATGGATCCACGAAGATCAAGTGGATTTCTACCAAAGAGACATCTAAAAGATAACATCTGTACCATTTTGAACTCTATTGAATATTATGAAAAAATTGTGAAAAGGAGCGAGCCTTGATATTCATGGCCTCAGAAGCCTTCGATAACATTAGCGGACAACGCTATTCATAATGTTGAAAAACTGGAAGTTGGGTACAATCCAGAAATGCATCCAGGTAATATATAAAGAACAAAGGCGAAGTTAATAATAATACAGTAAATCTGAAGAATTTGAAATAAAACGAGTAACGAGACAAGGCTGCCCTTTATCACCATTTTTATTCATTTTTGTATTAGAAATGTTAAACAACAGAGTAAGATTGGAAGAACAAATTCAAGGACTGAAAATTAAGAAAACTGAGTAAAAATGAGGCTATTCGCCGATGAGTGGTTATATCCTGGAAAACCCCTGCAATAGTATTCAAGCTTTAAAACCTAGTTTACGAATTGCAAAAGCCTCCGGGCTTAAGGTGAACAAGATAAAACCAACAGCTGACGAAAAAACATGGACGACGCGGCTATTAAAGAATTTGGAAGAGCTTTCGGGATTCAGATAGGAAAAAAGTGAATATTGGGAATAACTATACCCAATAGAAACACAGATTTATTGTCATAATAAACTATGAGGAAACATGGAGAATATTAAAGAAGACCTTGGTAATGGGGGAACATTCATTACTCTTTGGGAAAGATACTGTTATTCAAATGAACGTGCTTCCTAAAATTTTGTCATGTTTCAACAAACCATTCCGATTTTGCATTCTTTTTAAACCTTTGGATAAGTGGCAAAATGATATATGAGATTTGTATGGAAACAAAAAGAAGGCCAGAATGGAAAGAAAATAATGTGTGATGAGAAAGGTAGAGGGGGACCGGGACTTCCAAATTGAAAATTTATTACTTTGCATCTACATTGTTGTGGTTGATAGAAGGATTCTGTTAGAAAATGAGTATATATTGAATTTAGAAGGGGACGGACTAAGATTGGGTTTCATGGTTATCTATTTTACAATAAGCATAAAATCCACAGAGAATGTAAAAATCTATTATAATTAGATCAATGTTGAAGTGTGGGATAAATTAAAACTGAGACTCTGTAATCAAATTGTTTACAGTTGCTCTCCAATGAAAGCTTTTTTTGGGAGGGAGGTCTACCAAAGAAAAAATGGTTAAGATATGCAGATTTAATTAACGTAACACAGAATTCGACAGAATTCAAACAATGGAAGAGTTACAAAGTTCAGGCATCTATGTCATTGGTATCTGTACTGCAACTAAAAGAAAGATGGAAAATGATAAGCTACAGCCAGGCATATGTAATAAGAAATGAATGGGAAGAGATAATAGGGAAAGGAAAGAAGAAGGCCATTGCTAGATTTATAAAATGATTTTGAGTTGGGATACGGAGGAGGAGGTGATCGGCGTAGCATGATTCTATGGGCACAGAATGTGGGTCATAACATAGCATAAAATAAACAAGGAGATATTTGGACCAAAGGTCTCAAATATTACGAGCAATCAGAACTTAAAGGAGAACAATATAAAATGACATATAGATGGCATCTCTCTCCGCAAAGAATTTCCTTGATTTAAAAAGCAGTAACCAGCGTGTTGGAAGTGTCCTCAAAGCAATAGGGTCTTTACCATTTATGGTGGACATGTACTATGGCAAAAACAATTTTGGCTAAGGTGCAATAATTCAACTAACTAAAGGCTAAACATTCAAATTTTCTTCTTCCCTGAAAACATATTTGCTTGGTATGATCGATTCAGAATGCAGAAACAACATGGTAAACTAATCTTCTATCTTCTTACATGTGGCCAGAATTTTATATGCTACATTGGAAATCTGACCAGACCCCATCCTGGAAAAGGGCTAATGAAAAGTATTCGAAATGGCAGAAAATGGATAGAGACCTGTTGGATGGGGGAAATGAAAGAAATTTTATTAAAAAGAGTGGGAACCTTTTTACAAATTTATAGAAAGAAAATGGAAAAATATTGGGTCTTGAGATAATCATGTAATATGTTACCTAGTAGTGGTGAGAAATAGAATTGGAGTGTTCAGAAATCAGATTTTAATCTGAATCTAGGTTCCCAATTTATAAACGCATATAGAGCAATGAAATAGAGCTATGTCTTTTCAATTAAGTATAACTGAGTTACATAGTTCTCCTTGTTCGAAGACGCTATAAGGTAAAAAATGGCTTAAAAATAATAAGACAGAAAATCTACTCCAGAAATATGAATCAAATAATTTGTGTACCTAATGAGAAAACAATTAAGTATTAAATTGAGTGTATGCTCTTCACATTTTCTGATAATCTGTTCATACAAATTTATTCACTTAAGGTAAACAACAGGGTAAAAGATTGTTTAAAAATTTACATGACAAGAAATTTAGGGCTGTGAATAGGACTGAACTCACTGTGCACATTGTGAAGGAAACATTTGAGCTACATGTAAGATAAAAACAATGGAAAATTGTTACATTGTATAGGAATTCAGACAGTTGGAAGGTATAGTATATGTTAAATGTGTTTTATTAATGTTAAATGTTAATGATGAAGATGAGTGAGGTATATTCTGTCTAGGTAAGTGTTAGTTTTATGAGTTGTTGCTGTAATGTATTTGGTTTTGAGTCTTTGTTCTTTTTGTGTTTGTTAAAAATTTTGAAAACATCAATAAAAAAGAAAAAAGAAAATGCAGGGTCGCAATACATGATGTGGCTCTTCCTGGATTCAACCCTGAGGCCAGAGACCTTTTTTTCAGTGTGAACCAGATGTGCATTTGGACCTTTAAAGCTAGTGCTTCCACCTGGACTTTTATATGTCATGTTTTACTTTGTTCTAACTGGTTTCAAATTTTATGACACAGGTTGAGTCCCCTTTATCCAAAATGATTGAGGCCAGAAGTGTTTTTGATTTTTGATTATTTTTTTGTTTTGTTTTTGAACTACTTGTATTTGCATATATGTACATAATGAGATACCTTGGAGATTGGACACAAGTCTAAACACTGAAATTCATTTATGTTTCATATACACTTCATTTCATGCACAAAATTATTTTAAAACATAGTGTAAAATTTCCTTCAGCCTATGTATATAATGTTTATATACATAGGCTGAAGGAATTTTACACAATATTTTTAAATAATTTTGTTCATGAAATGAAGTTTGTGTACATTGAAGCATCAGAAAGGAAAAGTGTCACCATGAAAGATATTTTGGTTTTGGAATATTTTGGATTTTGGAATTCTGAATAAGGGAGACAGAACCTGTAGCTTTGCTTCTCCTGCTTCTTTGGATGAACACTTCTGAACTCTTGCAAACCTGCAACCTGTTCTCTTGATCCTATTCCTACTCGTCTTCTAATCTCTATAGCTCCCTCCTTTCTCCCCTCGCTTCTCCATAGCTTCAATCTCTCTCTCTCTACAGGCTCCTTCCCTTCGGACTTTAAACATGCTCTCATTTCCCCAATTCTGAAAAAACCTTCTCTCGACTCCTCCTCTTTGTCTAGCTATCGTCCGATTTCTCTTCTCCCCTTTCTTTCTAAGGTCTTGGAACGGGTTGTTTATTCACGCTGCCTTGAGTTTCTAGAAGCCAACTCCATCCTCGATCCCTTTCAGTCTGGTTTCCGCCCAAGGCATTCTACAGAGACAGCTCTCACTAAGATCTCGAATGACCTTTTACTGGCCAAGGCTAATGGCCTTTACTCTGTTCTCATCCTTCTTGATTTGTCTGCAGCCTTTGACACTGTTGATCACTGTCTTCTAGTAGATATACTTTCTGACCTTGGGTTCTCAGACACTGTTCTTGACTGGTTTAGATCTTACTTGTCTGGCAGATCTTTTGCAGTGGTCACTGGTGGTCAGACTTCATCTCCTGTTCCCTTATCTGTAGGAGTTCCCCAGGGCTCTGTTCTGGTCCCCTTCTGTTTTCTCTCTACACACTGTCCTTAGGAAAACTCATGAGCACTTTTGGCTTTTCCTACCATCTGTATGCCGATGACACCCAGTTATATCTTTCCACCCCTGACCTTTCTCCAAGGCTTGAACAGCAAGTTTCATCTTGCCTCACAGCTGTCTCACAGTGGATGTGCCATCAGCGTTTGAAGCTCAACATGTCCAAGATGGAGCTTCTTGTCTTTCCTCCTAAGTCCATCCTTCAACACTCCTTTTCTGTCTCTGTGGACAACATTTCTATTCAACCAGTCCAGCAAGCCCACAGTCTTGGTTTTATCTTTGATTCTTCTCTGTCATGTATCCCTCAGATCCAGACCACAGCCAAGGCTTGTAGATTCTTTTTGTACAATATTGCCAAAATCCATCCATATCTCTCTGCCTCTACTGCCAAGATCCTGGTCCATGCCCTAGTGATCTCACGACTTGATTACTGTAACATCCTTCTGGCAGGGCTTCCTCTTTCTCACCTCCATCCTTTAATTTCTGTCCAGCATTCAGCTGCACACATTATCACATCCGCCCACCACTCTGACCACATCTCCCCTGTATTGGCATCCCTTCACTGGCTCCCCCTCCCTTTCCGCATTCAGTATAAGCTCCTGCTGTCAACATTTAAAGCCCTCCATGGACTGGCCCCTCCTTACTTATCAGACCTTATTTTCCCTCACCTTCCCACTAGGGCCCTCCGTTCTAGTAGTCAAGGTCTACTGTCTCAGCCCAGGATTTCCTCTGCCCCATCTTGGATTCGCCCCTTTTCACTCACTGCCCCTCACTCCTGGAACCTTCTTCCCCCGCGAGCAAGAGCCATCACTTCTTTAACCAGCTTCAAAACGGAGTTGAAGACCATCCTGTTCAGGGAAGTGTTCCCAGGCATTGCATAATTGTCACTTGCTATTTGATGTTCTTTTGGTGCCTGTTTTATTGAATCATTTCCTATATTGCTATGTATTTATATGTTTTATCCTACTAGAAAGGCCCGTTCCCCACCACCACTCCCTTCTCCTTTTGTGTCGAGTCTTTTTAGATTGTAAGCCTGAGGGCAAGGAACCGTCCAATTAAAAAGATTGTATGTACAGCGCTGTGTAAATTTACAGCGCTTTATAAATAAAGGTTAATAATAATAATAATAATAATAATAATAATAATAATAATAATAATAATAATAATAATTACTTTTTAACTTTTGTATGATGTTAATTTTTAGCTATATTTGTTTTTTAACTATATTTTGTTGCAAGCTGTCTGGAATCTAAAACTAGGAAAAGGTACAGTCATCATCATCATCATCATCATCATCATCATCATCATTCCCCCCCAGACTCACTTTTTTCATACCATACTGGTAGAATTCAAAAATACAGTTGGCTCTTCCCTTATGCAAGGGATCCGTTGTGGACCCTGCTGCATAAGGGAAATACCTCATAAACTCAAGGCACACACTCCCATAGTTTTTTCTGGGGCATGGGAGAAGCCTTTCTGGTGCAGCTTCCAGTGCATGATGTGGGCACACTGTATAGCTGTGTTAGCCCCTTTGAGACTAACTAAAGAAAGAAGTTGGCAGCATGAGCATTTGTAGACTTAAGTCTATTTCATCAGATGCATGAATGTATATGATTTCTGCCCAGCCAACTGTAAACTGTATGATTAGAAATCAAAGTTCTGCCTCAACAAAAAGGCCTGAGCCTTCTGCTGGAAAAAGAGCAGGAAGGGGACTATGGGCCTGAACAGACACACCAAAATAAAGCTGCTTCGGAGGTATGCTATTTAAATGATGCATGCGTCCTAAGAGGCTGGAAGCCACGCCAAAGCCACAATTTAGTCCTAAGGACTGGAACGCAGCTTTGACGCAGCTTCTGGCCTCTTAAGATGTGTGTGTCATTTAAACAGCATACCTCCAAAGTGACCCAAAGCAGCTTTATTTTGGCCTGTCTGTTCAGGCCCTAACTGAATCTTCCATGGAAGGGAGGTCCACAGCCTGGATGCTCTCCAAGATACCAGATGAGATATCAAATAGCTTGATGGGTGTGAAACTGACCCCTTTGAACAGCAGAAGCTCCTAGAGTGGGAGCACAGACCCAAATATACCTCCTCTCTGAGAGGAAACCAATAAGTTTGTGAACATTCCCCCCACCCCAATTCATTTCAATTGTGTCAGAACAGTTCTTCTGCTTTCCTCCAGAGTTATGTATTGCTGAACATCCAAGTGAGTATTGCTTTATCTTCATTAAGATCATCCTTACTAGGGCCTCATTCGTAATCTACAAGGAATGATAGGGAGAAGCTGCTTTAATTCATATTTCGCATAAAATGATATTTTGGCAATAATCCCAGAGTTATATTCCTATTTAATCATAATGAGAGAGACCAGAGGGAGTGCACACCTCTATGATCAATCATTCCCTAATCAGGCAAGGCAGTTTAGTAATTTTAGAGGATTACAGTGTTTAAGAATTATAATTCATCACCTTTTGGTAAAGAAGAAAAACCAAAAAGCATTTGGGGATTTGGGAAAGACATTCACTTGGGATGCTCTGAGATTTATATTTATTAAAGTTAGGATTAAAGAATCTATGCATCTTTTCATCCAAATTTCATTTCCAAAGAACTAGATAACCTAGGCTAAATACCTATGAACACTTTCTGGAATAAAAATGCTTTTCTTCTTGAAAACAGTGATGCCTTGATGAAGCTGTTTAGTGATTGCTAAATGCTATGTTCTGTTACTTTATGAGATAAAATCAAATCATGGGCTGTTTAATCTAGGAATTTGAATGATGAGGAATCAACAACAACATCCTTCTAAGATAATTCATGGTCAATGCAGTATTGATTTCTTTTTTTAAATCACTTGTTCATCACTATGTACTTCAGTTAATAGGTGAAGCATTATCTAACTCACGGCAAATCCAACAAATAAACAGTTATGAGGATATTCCTTGCCACAGTAGCACAATGGAGTGGAATTTTGCCTTTAAATAAAAAAGGGGGCATATTCTACAATGGATACATAGACAGGATACAGACTGCCCAAAAAGGGCGGTCTCCTGCCGTCCTGGTTTGCTCTGTGAGGGAGCCACAGTGGACAAACTGTGCGGCTCTGTCGCAGAAAAAAAAAGAACCCGCAAAAAGCGGGTTCTTCTTGTGGCGCCTTTGTGACACCACAAGGCACTAATGGCACACTTGTGGTGTCACAAAGGTGCCAGGATGTGCGGACGCTAAGCGTCCATTGAATCAAAATGGCGGTGCCCGTGTGTACAGGGCGCCACCATTTTGATGCCCCTGTCATGTGCTAGGGGTGAGGCCAATATGGACAGTGCATCCTCAGCCAACCCCTAGCATGTGATGGGGGCAGCGCAAAGGCCCATGTAAATCGGGTCATAGTTACACATGTGTAATTAAGTAACACCTCCTAGCCCACCCTGCGCAAGCTTACTTTACTGGGCAGCAGCTGTTCTGAAAGACTGAGGTCTGTTCTTCTGACTATTGGGGCACAGGAGGAAGATGTTTCCTTTTTTTAATATTAACTTTATTAAGAAATATAGTAGAAAAACAAAAGACATTACATACATACATACATCACACAAATACATATCAATTAAAGTACAGTTTACAGTTTACAATATATCATAGTAAACCATACATCTTACATCTTATATTTGATCCCAAAAGAAAGTTTAATAAGAGAAGGTTGAAATATATATATATATATATATATATATATATATATATATATATTTCCAATCAGTTATTTCAATAAATAATTTCACAGACAGTTGGGTTTCTGAATTTATGACTATTACAATTTACCACAAAGCAAAGCTTAAAATATAAACAAGCATTTCTAGGATCATTGCTGTTTCTACAAAATAAGCTTACTTCTATCCTTTAATCAGGAGAGAGATTTCATCAGATTCTTAACATTTTCTTTTTTTTTTAATTTTATTTTTATAAGGAGAACTTTTGAGTCCAATACTTGTCAAAGAAATTCATTATCGGGTACCAAATCCTCTTCAAATTTTCCTAAATAATTAAATTTAATTGATTGAGTTAATTTATCCATTTCTATTAAATCATACACTTTCCAGTTCCACTCTAGTATTGATGGGATATATTTCCCCTTCCAGTGTTTGGCATAAACCTGTCTGGACGCTGTTACAAATAAACTAAAATTTCCCCAAATTTCTTTTCTAATTCTTGTTCAAATATCCCCAACAAAAAGATTTTTGGGATATTCTTTAACTTTATTTGTATAATTTCCTCAACAACTTCTTGAATTGCTGCCCAGTATTGTTTTTCCTTTGGGCAGGACCACCAGATATGAATTAAAAATCCCTTTCCTTTCCCACATTTCCAACTGTTACCGAGTTTGGTTTTATATCAATTTTGGGTGCCAAGCGATCAAAAATCATGACCCCTTTGATGTGATGTCAAAGGGGGGAAAGTGGAACTCGGAAGACAGTGTAAGAAAGGAATGGGAACCATGCCTTTCTAAAGACGAGATGGCAAGGATTACCAGTGATATAAGAAAAGAAGAGAAACTAGACCTGAAGATGAAAAAGGAGATACGACAAGGTCTTCAATGAACAATAAAATGTGGCAAATAGAATGCTGTAAATATTAAGGTTTAAGAGAATTATAGCAAGAGAAATAATACCAAACCAAAACAAGAGGAGAAGAGCAAGAACTTTACTCACACAATCTTAGCTAAAAGAAGGTATAGATAATGTGTTAAAACAAAGCTATAAGTGATTTATCAAAATAGACATGGAAAATATTTGAGATATGTATAGCAACTACATTGTGTGTTATTTATTTGATTATGAACAATATAAGTGTAAAGTTAACATTAAGTTATGAAAATAGATGAAACAGTTATATTCTTGAGCAAGAATAAGAAGAATTCAGGCAATAGGAAGGTTCGTTATATGTTATATATGTTTTAGGATAGGAAAGTTGTTGCATGGTATGGGAATTTGGTAATTTGTTGTTATTGGTATTATGTATTTTTTTTGTTCCGTTCTGTGGTTTTGATGTTTGTTGGTATGATGTACTCCATAAAAATATATATATTTAAAAAAAATCATGACCCCTGACTGACCCCATTGCAAGCCGCCATTACCCTAAAAGCGAGCGGACCACGTAGCCAGCAAGCCTGGCTGGACTTGGTCATAGGAAAAGGTAGATTAAAACCTTAAGAAACCAGTTCTGGGAGTTGCCCTACAAGTTTCGCAGGCAGCCCAAAGAGAAGAGGACAAAGAAGTAACCTCTCTCCTAATGAGCGAGTGATTGTATTAAACAATCACTCGCTCTGCCATCTAGACTTTTATCCTCCCCTGAAAGGTGTCAGGCCTCTCCTTTGTGTATCCATTGTGTAAGTTTCAGCTTAGACAAAAGATAGCCATCAAGACCTTTGTTCGCCAGGTAGCCATAGCCTGAGGATACGTTTCGCAGTATAAATAGGACCAAGATTTCTGCCCTCATTTGGGCTTGTTGAGCTGAAGTTCCAAACCTCAAAACTTTGCTTGTTGAGCTGCTGCTCCAGGCTTGAGTTCTCCGAGCCTTGGGCTCCGCTGAAATCCCTTGAGCTAAGCCAATGCTCATTGTCTCTTTCGGGCCTCTAAGTTAGCTTTGCCCGCTGGAACTCAGCTCCTAGCCACCATGGTCACCACTTGCTTTCCCCGTTCCCCGCGGCCGTGTTCACCATCCACCATCTCTCACATCCGTCGCTTGGAGAAGACTCCTAAGGTAAATATTCCAACTGTGCCTCTATCCTTTCTCCTTTACTCCCAAACTCACCCCTCTCTTGCTTTAGCATTGAATGTGTGTGTGCGTGTATGATCCCTTTTGGTATGTGGCTTTAATAAATGTTTATATTTTTATTGCAGCTCTTTGGCATTGGAGTCTCTGTTTCTTGGGGTTGGACTAGATGACCTCTGGTATACACATAGGGACCTGATTCGCTGTGTGCATTGTTAGGACACGCCTCTCATAAATTTGAGCTAATTAAACTCCCCTAATTTGATCCTTCCTAACACAACATTGATCATTGATGGTTTTAAACATATGGGCAATTTTGATCGGGGTCATATACCACCTATATTGCATCTTATAATACTGTTCCCTAAGATCTGTATTTACCATATATTTAATATGTTTTTTCCAACATCTTTCCTAGTCTTCTAGTGGATTATTCTCCCCACAATCTCTGGCCCATTTTATCATACAATCTTTAATTATTTCTGGTTCCATTTCAAGATTCAGCAAGACCTTATAAATTTTGGAGATGACATTCTTATTCTCTTTAAGTAGAATATTTTCAAGATCCAATTCTTCTAGGTCTATTCCATAGGTTTTCTTATCTACTCTATATCTCTCCATGATCTGTCTGTAGGAGTACCAATAATATTTATATCCTTCATCTACCCACTCGTCTGGTGATTTTAACCAATAAGGTCCATCCTGATCTTTCTGTAAAATAACCTTATATGTAACCCAAGTATTTATCAAATTTCCTCTCTTTGAAAAAAGGCCTCATTCGTGGAGACCCAGAGTGGGATTTTCCTGCTTATATAAGGTTTGTACTTTAACCACACCCTAAGATGTTTCCACCCTCATCCCATCTCCCTCACTTACCTGGAAGACAATTTCAATGTCCAAAAGGTGGAAGAGGTAACAAGGGGATCAGCCATTTTAGATCTTATCCTAACCAACAGGGATGACCTGGTTAAAGGGGTGCAAGTGGTGGGATCCTTAGGTGAGAGTGACCATGTTCTCCTGGAACTGGTTGTACAGTGGAAAGGAGAAGACAGGCATAGTCAGACATACCTCCTGGAAGGAAACCCCATGGTCAGGAATAGTAAAAGAGAAGGGAGTTCAGGATAGATAGGAGTTTCTAAAAGGGAGATACTGAAGGCACAGTTTCAAACAGTTCCAATGAGGAGGAAAAATGGGAGGTGTCTCAATAAACTGGGATGGATGACTAAGGAACTTTCAACTGACCTAAGTTTTAAACAGGACATGTATAAGAAATGGAAAAGAAGGAAAATCACCAAGGAGAAATTCAAACCAATAGCTAGCACGTGTAGGGGTAAAGTCAGAAAAGCAAAAGCACAGAATGAGCTCAGGCTTTCTAGAGAGGTTAAGAACAACAAGCATTTTGTATGAAGGGGACTCAATCTGTGTCATAAAATTTGAAACCAGTACCCCTTCCATATTCAGTAAAAGCTCCTGTTGCTGACTTTTAAAGCCCTCCATGGGCTGGCCCCCTCCTTATTTATCTAACCTTCTTTCTTCTCACCTTCCCAATTGTGCCCTCCGTTCTGGTAGTCAAGGTCTACTGTCTCAGCCTAGGATTTTCACTGCCCCGTCCCGGATTCGTCCCTTCTCACTTGCTGCCCCTCACTCCTGGAACCTCCTTCCCCCACGAACATGACTCATCACTTCTTTAACCAGTTTCAAAACTGAGTTGAAGACCATCCTGTTCAGAGAAGCATTCCCAGGCATTATGTGATTTGTTATTTGATGTTTTTAATTTGTTGCCTGCTTTACTTTATTGAACCCTATCCTGTATTGTTTTGTATGATTTATATGTATTATGCTATTATTTCTTAGACTGTACGCCATGGGAAGCTTTACTCTTATCTATTTTATTGTTTGTATGTACAGTGCTGTGCAAATCTACAGTGCTATATAAATAAAGCATAATACAGTCGGCCCTTTTTATACACAGATTTTTTATACATGGATTCAAGCATCCACAGTTTGAAAATGTTCAAAAAATGTATAAATTTCAAATATCAAACCTTGATTTTCCATTATTTATAAGGGACACCATTTTGCTATGTCATTATATTTAATGGGACTTGAGTGTACACGGATTTTGTTATACATGGGGGATCTTGGAACCAAACCCCAGCGTATAATAAGGGTCCACTGTAGTAATAATAATAATAATAATAATAATAATAATAATAATGATAGAACAAAGTAAAACATGACATACTTAGCTTACATAATTAGCAAGTAAGCTAATTATATCCTTCATCTGCCCACTCATCTGGTGATTTTAACCAATAAGGTTGGTTGCTAATTAGCTTACTTGCTGTTCACTGCTATGATCTTTGGAATAGTGGTATATAAATAAAACAAATTAATTAAAATTATATAAAAGTCCAGCACATTATGCAACTCTTTCTTCCTCTGAAAAATCCTCTAAGACTATTCAAAGATTGGGAGGAATGGTGGAGATGGAAATAAAAAGGTGTCAAAGGGATTTCTCTTTGTTGGTGGTCCTTTTTACCTCCACCACAACTCTCTTTGAGTACAGTATGCCCTTGGCATCTTCTGGAGTTTGGTTCCAGGACCGCCCATGTGTACCAAAATCCATGGATATTCAAGTCCCATTATATACAATGGCATAGTAAAATGGTGTCCCTTATACAAAATGGCAAAATCAAGGTTTGTTTTTTGGAACTCATATATATATTCACACACACACACACACACACACACACATATATTCAAGCCATGGATAGTTGAATCCATGCATAATGAATCAGTGGATATCGAGGGCTCACTGTTCTCTCCAGACCTACTTCAGAAGCATAGTCACATTTGATTATCACTTGGACCATATCCTCTCACATCTTGTGTCTCCTATTTGGAAAAGCATTTACACTTGCAGTTTCCGGGAGCTTAATAAATCCAACACAAGGAATTGGCTTACAAGGCTTCTGGGCCATGCCATGATTGCCTTTTGAGTGGGTGTTGCAACTGTTATGTACTGCAAGGCTAAAGGAAGGACATATGGCAATGCTCCTTCTACTTATTTCAAGTAGATAGAATGATACCAGAGAATCCCAGATGTAGATTATGATTTCCCTTGAAGCCTTTAGTTTGTTCACTCATGTTTTCTCCAAAACTTTGCAATTACTTGTTTGGATGCTTGTAGGGAGGGAAATTTTCTCAGCCACTGTGGAAAAGACAATACCACATGAAATACTCGTTTCTTGCAGAGAGATATACCAGCTGCCTTCCTTCCCCAGTGTTTCTCTTTCCAGACTATCTGTTATTGAAAGCATTGGTAATTTGCCCTTGGCCATAATCTTTTCCACTTGACAAGTCTTTGCTGAAGCATCTAGTTTGTCCCTGCTTAGACTGCATACTGTTTTTCCCAGAATACTCAGTAGTCTTTGGGTTTGCATATGAAATAACAGATGGAAATAACATATGGAACAGCAGCCCAGAAGCAGTAGGCAAGGCAAAAAAATACCAATCAATGACTGGTGCTCAGCTTTTCTGTTCTTTCCAAGAGTTTTCCAGTACCATGGGAGAAGTGAATTTATTTCAGAATCACATGCATTGAAAAAAAAAAAGAGTCATTCATCCAGTAACTTTGTACGATTATCTGAAATGTATAAATTTCTGCTATTATTTGCCATTATGTTCGCTTTAAATTTTTGTGACCCCATGAATGAGACAGCCCCACTCAGGACTTGCATATTTAAGATTGTGGTTTCTTTAACTGAGTCAATTAATCTATAATTTGGTCTTCCTCTTTTCAGACTGCCTTCAAATGTCTGTTTTTGTAACAGTTTCTGATAAACATTACTAAGGGGGTGGAGGAAGAGATGGTGTGGGAACCAGACATGAACCTTTTTTTGTGAATATTGTGCTTTGAAGCATGAATATTGTACTTTGAATTTAGCTGTTCCAGAATTGAGCTATTGAAACATCTGACCAGTCTTTGCAACCCACCAATTTTTGTCTCTTCTCAAGTCCTGTGGTAGAGGAGTGTCCCACTGCCTATCGGCAAACCCAGAACAGAGAAATTACAAACAAGCATTGAATCAGTACCCCAGCATAAAGAGATGAGGCACACATTTCCATTTCCAAGGCTTTAATAGAATAATGACAGTGTGATATTGAGATATTTCATGTTTCAAGCCTTTTACTCATTGCAGAAAAAAAAATCACTCAAAACTTGTGGAAGGTTGTGCAAAAAAAAAAACTACAATTTTTGCCAGCAAACAGTGCAAAAACACACTTGATTTTTACACGAAAACCATTTTTGAACAATTTTTCTTCCTTGAAAAAATGCCCTGAGAAAATTTGTCCAAATAATTCACAGAAATGCTTGTTTTCTCACCAAGAAGGGAGGAAATTCTGTGGAATTATTTCTTCTTGATATGACAATTAAATAAGTGAATAATAAATTCAGGCATCACCCTCTTTTCAATGGTTCCTTTTTGGACATTCCATTGTACTGACAGGTCCAAATTAAAGCAACCTATACCACACTTTCACACCCTGGTCTGCTCTTTCAATCACTACTCAATGTGCTCAGGGGTTTGGTCTTGTTTTTGATCAGTTGACTTGGCACCATCTAATGTTTGGTCTTGTATTTGCAAGCTAAAAAGAGATGGTTCTTCTTTTCAATGGATTCTGCTTTTTGTCAGTCCTCTGGTCACTAACCCATCAGATAAGTAGGGGCTTCCTGTACCTAAGACTCACCGTTAACTCTAACATCTCACTCCTCTACTCCAGTATTTGACTCCTGGTTTTCACGTTTTTAACATTTTATTCTTTGCAGTGTGGTTGAAGAGGAAATAACCTGTCCCTGCATTCTGGAATTCTAGACAAAGAAGTACAAAAAGACTGAGATGATTGACAAGCATGTAGATACTTGGCATTGTGTTTAATCCTTAGACAAAATAAGAACATAACATGATTTAAGGAATTAATGGATCTGCCTTCCTGAAGATTAAAACTTCAACTTCTTTGTCTGTCTTCACTGAACTTGACCATTTCCTGCTCCAGTACATTTCAAAATTGTACTGTTGTTTCCATCTTGTTTGGTACAGGGTAAACAAGAAATTCCTTGATTTTTTTAATTTCTCAGACTACCTTTTCTGCTTCCATTTCAGGGGGATTGGGGGGGGGGGGGGGGGGGGGGTATTTCTTGGAAGCGCTTGGCATTACCAAGGATTTTCATTCTGGTCAGTTTAAATTAACTTATTACTTTCCAAAATAAAATGTATCTGCACTTACCTGATGTGATTCTACATTTTCTGAACTACCTAGGACAGTCATGCCAGTAAACCTAGCTATTGTTTCCAGGATAGAGATTCAACAAAGATCAAGAGAAGGCAAGAGGAATGTTGGCACTAACACAAAATGATCTTAATGCTTAACTAGTGTAGTATTACTAAAGCACTTAAGCACTTTCACTCCTGAATAATAATTTAATAATGTAAAAATCAATTTCTCAAATGTTGCATGAAATTGGATATGACACATGATCAGATGGAGTGGGAAGGGGAAGGGCACAAAGGAGGAAGGAGGGAGGAAACCTGGCAAATTTAAGGGAGAGAACTGGGTGCAACATATGAATAAGCGGAAACAATCTAAAGAAACAAACAAAAAGAACCGGAAACTCTCGATACATTCAGAGATTTTAATTTTCCCATTTGAAGTGACCTTGTTTATCATACAATTAACTGCAGAACACTGAGAAAGTGCCAAAAGATTATAAGATCCTGGCCTGAAAAACAATTGGAGGCCCCAGCTGGAGTAGCTCCATTCACTTAACTGTTGAATCAAAAATCAACACTTGTGTAAATCCCATTGATTTAATAGGTGTACCCTACTTTTGGACCAGCTAACAGTATCAGAACCAAAAGAAATATTCTATGATTCTATGACTCATGGTGGTGGATGTGCCAACTGGTACAGTGGGATTCCCATGCAAACAGCTGCTACAGTGCAGGAATAAAGGCCAAGGTAATGGGGAGAGATTGGGGCAGCTATGGGGCCAGGATACTCAAGTCTGCCCACTGAGTATCCTGGCCCATGCAGGCAAGGCCTCAGTCTCAATGGTGCTACAAGATACTTTGGCATAAAGATTTTGTGAGTTACTTCAAACCTTTTACTGGACCTGGGTTTTTCATATTTGAATTACAGCCATTGAAATCCATGTGGCATCCTGATCCACATTTTTCATTGATTTCAGTGTACATGTTTTAAGCATTGCTATGTCTGCATCCAACCAGTATACAGATTTCAACATTCTTCTGCTGAAGTCCTGTCCATGGCTGAATGCACAGGGATTCAAAGCCAGGTTTTTAAGAGCTCAGCACTCAAAACTCTGGATAAATCTGTTAGTTGTGGTTTCATTGAAATGTTTAATCTCAGGCTCTTTCCATCGTGTACATGAAGAAATTTGTGGGTTTGAGTACCTTCTTATCAAAAATGAAGTAAAATAAAACTTTCAACCCTTCCACCAGAGTTAGAGCCTATAAGCTGGCTCTAGGGATGTTTGAGGAATTAGATTTTCATCAATTCTGATAACAAATAACCTGATTCACAACCCTTGGATTAAAGGGTGGATCAGAACTTACTTATCCCCCAGGTTTCACATTCCCTAACTGCTCAGAGTATCAAAATCCATTTTAAAATGTGTATATTAGGAGAAAATTCATTTAGAAATGCATTTCACTTTATTCTAAAGGTGGCCCACTGAGACCAGGAATTCAGGATAACACTATTTTCAATCTAACTCCCAGGAGGCAAGCTCTGTTGTAATGCAGCAAGTCCTTCTAAAACCAAATGCACTGTTTGAATATAAATTGCAAAATCATCATATCAATGGATAACAATCAGATTACATTCATTGATCCTCTACCCTTCTCTCTTGCTGCTGAATGGAAACGAGATTCTGCTGGCAATGCTTTGTATTCCACTGACATGTTCTCCACTCTCTAAATAAGATGCAATCCAGTACTTTGAATTTTTATGTACTTACCTTTCTGGGCATAACAAAGCTGGAATGAGTACCTGATCATGGTTGAGTATGGTACTTTAATGGTTGTTCCTGTCAATTTTAATAATGCAGAGAGCGGGAAGACAATACTTAAAATGGGATCTTTGGGGAACAATGTTATTTCTAACCCAGTGTTTATTGTATGAACTCTCTGGTTGTTTGACACTGATTTATTATCAGCCCTGGAGCATATGCAAATTCTTTTATTACTGCCAGTATACCTTTTCTGAGTTGCTGATGAGACTAGAGCTTCAATGGGAGAGAGTGATGCATTCACTTGTAGAAACTATAGATTTTTACAATCTGAGTTAAAATAAGCATAGATGGAGGCATGTCAGCGTGGCTTAATGGACCTGATATTGGATATGATTAGAAATGCACATACTGCAGCATTATAGCAGTTTGATATTTGTCATGGTCCCATCTTGGGATCTAAGAGGTACTTAGAGGTCTATGCAACAAAGCAGAATGGGTGTTCAACAGGTACAGTGGGTCTCGACTTCTGGTCCTCTATATGGTTTGGATGTCAGCACCCAAAATCCATCATCATTAACCATGCTGGCAAGGGCTTTGGGGAGTTAAAGGAGCAAAGGTTGAGAATTCATTCTCTAGTGCCACACAAAACACTACAGAATTGCAGAGGATGGAGTCATGGCACTTAAGGTGGTTTCAGACTACTCTAACAGTGAAGTGTGTGTATCCGTGATGACTTCTCAGCCATGAAGCTGACTGGCTGATTTGTATCCTGCCAGATTGTCTCAACTTGTTCTGCCTTACAGGATTGTTGAGATGATAAGACAGGTTTTCCAATGTATGCCACTCCGAGCTCCAGAATGTGATGAACAGAATGAAACTAACTTCTGATGGATATTTCTCTAGTTGGTTCTTGAAAATCAGCAACAGGAGTGAGGGGAAGGGAAGAAATTATTTCATGACATGGGCAGGTTCCCCACCGCCAAAAAGTACGTGCTTGGCACATACTAGGGTTAGGAAGGGGCTTCCTTTCCAGATGCCCCTAACCCTAGTACGTGCCGAGCATGTACAAAATGGCAGCACCCTATACACTTGGGTGCCGCCATCTTCACGTAGCAGACACTTAGCGTCCGCACGTCGCGGTGCGGAAATGATGCTGCAAGTGCGCCATTGGCGCCTTGCAGTGTCATTTCCA
>NC_056525.1:243084352-243086249 GCF_019175285.1 Sceloporus undulatus
TTGGGATCCTTAGATGGGAGCGACCATGTACTCCTGGAGTTTGTTATACAACAGAAAGGAGAAGACAAGTATAATCAGATAGGTCTTTTTGACTTTGATAGCTATTTTCAGTAAATGTAGGGAAATACTGGTAGCACTCCCATGGTCAGGAATAAATATAGAGAAGTGAGTTTATGATGGATAGGAGTTTCTTAAAAGCAAAATGTTAAAGGCACACTTTCAAACAATTCTGATGAGGAGTAAAAAAAAAAAAATAGGAGGTGTATAAAGAAACCAGGATGGATGTCTAAAGTACTTTCAACTGAGCTAAAATTAAAAAGGGTCATGGACATAAAGTATAAAAAGGGGGAAATTGCCAAAGAACAGTTTAAACAAATAACAAGCCCACATAGACAGAAAGTCAGAAAGAGAAAATTTGAAAAGTACAAAACAAATTCAGGCTTGCTAGAGATGTTAAAAACAATAAAAAGTGCTTTTAGTTTGTGTCCATAGCAAAGAAATGGCAGGGCTGCTGCATGGGGATGATGGCAAAATGCTCGCAGAAAAGGCAGAAGTACTACTCAACACTTCTTTCCCTGGGTGAACAGTGCTCAAAATAGGGGAAATAGTGGAAATGCAGGACAAAATAGAGAAAGAGGTAATGCAGCAATACCTGGTTGTCCTAAAAGAAACCAGCTCTCCAGGGCCAGATGAATTGCATCCAAGAGTATTAAAACAAACTGACAGAAATAAACTCAGAACCATTGGCAATCATCTTTGAGGATCCAAATAATTACCATCCAGTCAGCCTGACATCATTGCCAGGAAAGATTCTAGATCATTAAACAGACAGTCTGTAAGCACTTAGAAACAAATGCTGAGATCATGGGTTTCTCAAAAACAAGTCATGCAAGACTGATCTTACCCTTTCTTCCTCCTCCTCCTCCTCTTCTTCCTCTTCTTCTTCTTCTTCTTCTTCTAGAGTTACAAACTTGGTAGATGAAGAGAATATTGAGGAGGTACTGTATCTTGATTTTAGTAGTCCTTTGACAAGATCCCCTACGATATTCTTGCAAAAAAGTTAGTAAAATTTGGGCCAGACAATGTGACTGTTCAGTGGATTTGTAATTGGCTGACCGTCCAAAACCAAGGGTGGTCACCAAGTGAAGTGTCTCTTCATCCTTGAGAGAAATAACTAGTGGGGTGTCACAGAGTCCGTCCTTGGCCCAGTGCTATTCAACATTTTCATCAATGATTTGGATGATAGAATGCAGGGTATGCTTATCAAATTTGCAGATGACACCACACTAGGAGGGGTAGCTAATACACCACAGATTCAGAATGCAAAATTACCTTAACAGATCAGAAAGCTGGACCAAAACTTTAAAAAAAATGAATTTCAACAGGGAGAAATGTAGGGTACCACACTGGGGCAGTAAAAATGAAATGCACAGATATAGGATGGGGGACGTCTAGCTTGAAAGCAGTGCATAAGAAAAGGATCTAGGCATTTTAATGGCGTACTAGCTGAACATGAGTCAGCACTGTGATGCAACAGCAAAAAAAAAAGTGCCCAAATCAAGGGATGTACAAGTACCACTCATACATACATAATAGTGCCACTTTATTCTGCTTTGGTCAGACTTCACCTGCAATAGTGGTGTCCAGGTCTGGTCAGCACAATTCCAGAAACGTGTTGATAAACTGAAGCATGGCCAGAGGAAGGTGACCAAAACAGTGAACAACCTGGAAAGCATGTCCTCTGAGCAGCAGTTTAGGGAACTGGGTAGGTTTAGCCTAAAGAACAGAAAGTTAAGAGATGACATGATAGCCATGTTTAAATATTTGAAAGGGTGTTATATTGAAGATGGAGCAAGCATGTTCTCTGCTGCTCCACAAAATAGGGGGTTATACAGAC
>NC_056525.1:243086349-243090073 GCF_019175285.1 Sceloporus undulatus
TCACAACTCTTTAAGACTGTCTTCTATTAGCCTTCTGAGATCCTCAGCAACAATCTGTTTTCTTCCAAGCCCTGCTTGCTTCATGGCAGGCCTGCTCTCAGTTACAAGCCAGCACAGAGTTGTATGGTTCCCGTCTTTCTTTCTTTATCCTTCCAGCAACATAGCAACAGAGCAACTTAATTTATTTCTAGCCATTTGCTAAAGCTGTGAGATATATGCCTGCCAACATTTCACAGATGAAAATGTAGAGATATTTTGTCAAGTGACACTAGTAAGTGGTTGAGGAGGTGCAGCCACTACAAGAAGAGGTTGATAGTTAACCAAGGCCCACAAAACTGAGGATCATAAAAACTCTTTTTATAGGCATTAGATATTTTAAATCCAAAAATGACCTTAGGTTTGCTCCATCACGTACAGGTTTTTCCCCACTATTTACTTTGACATTTCTACACCATAATATTGGACTGAATGAAGTGAGCATGCAAAAAGAAAGGGTTTAAAATCTTCTAATAGACTTTCAAAACACTTTAGTTCACTGATATGAAACACAAAAATCCATTCGAAAGCACTGAAAGAAATCACACCGGAACATCCGCATCCACACTTAATCAATGCTGAATAGCAACTGAATTGATTTTTTAAAAAATCCTGTTTGTGAAAGAACTGTGCGATAAGACATTTTAATTGTGATTTTTGAATCCAGCTCCCAAAATACATTAAAAACAGCTACAATATTGGGGGAGGGGATGGTTTTTCCTTGAAGGTTTATGTTATTAATCTGGAAGAACACACAAAACTGAAACACATGGAATTTATGTAGTGAGTTTAGGAAACCCTGAAAAAAAGATAAAGAAAAAACAAAACACCCAACCAACCTTCCTGGGAATGGTAAGACTCCAACTCTGTTCCCATTCTTGCTGAGTTAACTCAGCACAAATTCATTTTGCACTTTGAACTCGGTTCGCAGTAGCTGTAGTGAGCTGAGAACAAAAAGAGTTTATTACACGTGAGGAAAATTGGGTGTTTAAACTGGCATTATCCAGTGATATCCACACGATCATAGGGAAGATTTTCACACACACCATGATTGAAGATTACTTATTCCAGGAATAACCAGGGAATAACCAGCAACAAATCATTCACAGGGAAATCCCGTCAATGATTTGTTGCTGGTTATTCCCTGGTTATTCCCGGGATAAGTCATCTTTGACCGCGATCGTGTGTGAAAATCTTTACTGTGATTTTACAAATATTGTTTGATAATGCCCTTTTAAATCCCAGTTTTCCCTATGTAAACTATGCCCATAGTTAAAAACTGACAGCATACAAAGGTTGAAAAGCAGTTAAGCCATCATAAAATGGAAATCCTTCAAAAGTGATTAAATGCAACAACATATCATATTAAACAAGGCCTATTCCCTTTGAAAAATCAGTTCTCAAAGACGTGCTGGAATATAAAGGCTTTTATCTGCTTGCAGAAAGATGGCAAGGAGGGAGACAGACTAGCCCTTAACTTTTTTCTTTACTAGGGATGCTGTTGAAGTATCTTTTGTTGCCATGGACTTGTGTCCTCTCCACAAGATGTAAGATTTAAAACTCTAAAGTGCATCACACGGTACTTACTATACATCTTGGGATGGCTGGGGTTGCCATTTCTCCCACATGTGCTCCAGCTGCAGGAGAAAGAGTTACTGCAATCTTTTGTGTCTCCTTTATTGTGAATGGGGTTGTATATTGATCGTTTCCAGTATGTTGGCCACCATTTTGTTTTCCATATTTGTTGACATATATTAGTTTACACTAGAGCTGAGTCTGTTTGTTTGGACTTCAGCAGTTCAATTGGAATATCATCTGTTCTCTTCCCCTCTCTCTATAACTTCATTGCCTTGGAATTTGGTTGTTGTCTTGTAATTTTTTGCCCTCTTGGGTGGGTGATATGGGCTTGAGTCTTGCTGATGGGAGCAACAAGCTGATGCTGGCTCTATTATTTCACTGCCTACAGCTCTCAACTCTTATGCTGACAAATAATGTCACTAGTGATCATTTCTTTCAAGGCACTGAAATGATTGACCTCAGCAAAAGTTTAGACCTATCTGATGTGCTGACATTTGTTTGCTTGCTTTCAATTCCCCCAATGCTGGATGCCGCTGACTTTGAGAAAGGAACAAACACTCTGATTATTTAGTGCGGGCCCATTAATAGCTGCTTGTTGATACCTGCATTTTCATTCCATCCCATAAACCACTTGTGAGAGAAGCTTTCATGCACTGCAGCTCAAAGCACTTTGTTGATAATAGCTGAATGAAATGCGATGGGACAACAAATCATTACCTGAGCAAAGAGGACAGCTCGTAAAAGCTATCTCAGACAAAATGTGAGTGATTTAAAAACAAAGAGGATCAGTGTGCACATGAACCTATCTCTCCCCCTGAGGAGAATGGCTTCATTTGCAAGGGGTATAACAATGACCATGCTTAGCACTGGCAATCCTGTGTGGAATGCCAAGCACAAAGGGAAAAATAAACAATAAGAGGTTCACAATCATCTGATTAATTTGGCAAATCTTGACTGTTCACTGCTAGGGGTCCAAATCCTCAGCCGTGTCATCCTTGTATTTGAGCATAAATCATTCGTTTTTTCCCCCTCAAGTGGGAGAAATCCAATATTCCTCTGAGGTATTCTCCCCATATTTGAATGTTCTGAACAGGACAGGAATTATTCTGTGGAGGAAAAAACATGAATCTTTCTGCATGAAAACCCTACAGAAAACAAGGACATGGGTGTGTGTGTGTGTTACAAAACCCAAATGTTTTTCTGTGCAGAATACTTAGAATCACAGAATCCTGTTCATTACTTTGGGAATCAAATATCAGCAGAAGACTGGCCAGAATTTTCACTGGTTTATTGTTTTTTTCCTGACAGGAAAAATAGGTAGCATAATCAGTGCACAAGTTCACATGTGGAAGAACTTCCCAACAGTAAGAGCTGTTCAACAATGGAATCTGCTGCCTTGGAGTGTGGGGGAGTTTCCTTCTTTTGAGTTTTTTAAGCAGAGGCTGGATGGCCATCCCTCTGAGGTGCTTGGATTGTGTCTTGCTGCATGGCAGGAGATCAAACTGGATTGCCCTTCTTGTCTCTTCCAACTCTAGGAATCTATTATTCTAAGGGGATTACCACATTGCTAAAAAAGCTGACTTACCCCGGCTGCAATAAAGTCAGGTATTATCTATCATACGTAAAAATGCTACTGGTGCCACCTGGCTAACCTCTGGCTAGAAGCCATGCTCAGCTAGCTGAACTGCAAAGCCAGGAGCTTCCCAGCTTTAAAAAGAAGTCGGCTGAGCGCAGCTTCTAGCCAGAAGTTAGCCATGCTGCACTTGGCGGGCTGCATTGATGGCATTTTGTGTATGATAATACCCAACTTTATCCCACAGCTGGGGTAAGTCAGGTTTTTTTAGCAGTGTGGTAAACTCCTAACCCCGGTGCTGAATCTTGGCCTGTATCATATCACTTTGTGCTTATACTGTATATAACTTTGTAAATTTCACTAACAATGGCGCTTTACAGAGCGCCCAAAAAGGACGCTCTGCCGGCACCTGTGGTTGCTGTGCCAGGGAACCGCAGCTTTCCCTGGTGCAGCAAAAAGAACCTGCAAAAAGCGGGTTCTTTTTGCGATGTGGAAATGACACTGCAAGGCGCCAATGGCGCACTTGCAGCATCATTT
>NC_056525.1:243090098-243097657 GCF_019175285.1 Sceloporus undulatus
CCTTTCCGCACCGCGACGTGCGGACGCTAAGTGTCTGCTACGTGAAGATGGCGACACCCAAGTGTATAGGGTGGCTGCCTTTTGACATGCTCGGCACGACTGGGTTAGGGGCATCTGGAAAGAAGCCCTCCTAACCCTAGTAGGTGCCAAGCACATACTTTTTGGCGATGGGGAACCTCCCATGTCATAAATAATTTCTTCCCTCCCCTCACTACCTGTTGCTGATTTTCAAGAACCAATAGAGAAATATCCATCAGAATTAGTTTCATTCGTTCATCACTTCTGGAGCTCAGATGGCATACATGGAAACCTGTCTATCATCTCAACATCCGTAATGCAGAACAAGTTGAGACATCGGCAGTACAAATCAGCCAGTCCTTTATGCTAGAAGTCATCACGGATACACACACTTCACTGTTAAGTAGTCTGAAACCACCTAAGTGCCATGACTCCATCCTCGCAATTATGTAGTGTTTTGTGTGGCACTAGGATGAATTCTCAACCTTTGCTCATTAACTCCCCCAAAGCCCTGCCAGCATGGTTAATGATATGGATTTTGGGTGGCTGACATCCAAACCATATAGAGGACCAGATCGAGACCCACTGTACCTGCTGAACACCCATTCGGTTTTGTTGCATAGACCTCTAAGTACCTCTTAGATCCCAAGATGGGACCATGACAAATATCAAACTGGCTATATGCTGGCAGTATTGCAGTTCTAATCATATCCAATATCAGGTCCATTAAGCCACGCTGACATGCCTCCATCTATGGCTTATTTTAACTCAGATTGTAAAAATCTATAGTTTTTACAAGTGAATGCATCACTCCCTCCCATTGAAGCGCTAGTCTCATCAGCAGCTCAGAAAAGTATACTGGCAGTAAAAAAGAATTTGCATATGCTCCCAGGGCTGATAATAAATCAGTGTCAACACCAGAGTTCATACAATAACACTGGGTTAGAAATAACATGTTCCCCAAAGATCCCATTTTAAGCATGTGTCTTCCGCTCTCTGCATTATTAAATTGACAGGAACACCATTAAAGTACCATACTCAACCATGATCAGGTACATTCCTATCCAGCTTTGTTATGCCCAGAAAGGTAGTACATAAAATCAAAGTACTGGATTGCATCTTATTTAGAGAGTGGAGAACATGTCGTGGAACAAAGCATTGCCAGCGAATCTCGTTTCCATTCAGGCAGCAAGAGAGAAGGGAAGAGGATCAATGGATGTAATCTGATTGTTATCCATTGATATGATGATTTGCAATTTATATCAAACAGTGCATTGGTTTTAGATGGACTTGCTGCATTAACAACAGAGCTGCCTCCTGGGAGTTAGATTGAAATAGTGTTATCCTGAATTCCTGGTCTCAGGGGCCACCTTGAGAATAAAGTGAAATGCATTTCTAAATGAATTTTCTCCTAATATACACATTTTAAAATGGATTTGATACTCTGAGCATTAGGGAATGTGAAACCCGGGGGATAAGTAAGTTCTGATCACCCTTAATCCAAGGGTTGTGAATCAGGTTATTTGTTATCAGAATTGATGAAAATCTACATTCCTCAAACATCCCTAAGTCAGCTTATAGGCTCTACTGGGTGGAAGGGAGAAAGTTTTATTTTACTTCATTTTTGATAAGAAGGTTACGCAAACCACAAAGTTCTTCATGACAGGATGGCGAAGAGCTGGAGTTAAACATTCAATGAAAACCACAACTAACAGATTTATCCACAAGTTTTGATGTGCGAGCTCTAAAAACTGGCTTTGATGCCTGTGCATTCAGCCATGGACGGACTTCAGCAGAAGAAGTTGAAATCTGTATACTGGTTGGATGCAGACATGCAATGCTTAAAACATGCGCCACGAAATCAATGAAAAATGTGGATCAGGATGCCACTGGATTCAATGGCTCTAATTCAAATATGAAAAACCCAGGTCCAGTAAAGATTTGAAGTAACTCCAAAATCGTTATGCCAAAGTATCTTGTGACACCATTGAGACTGAGGCCTTGCGGCATGGGCCAGGATACTCAGTGGCAGACTTGAGTATCCTGGGCCCATAGCTGCCCCAACTTGCCCCATGGACCTTGCCTTTATTCCTGCACTGTAGCAGCTGATTTGCATGGGAATCCCACTATACCAGTTGGCACATCCACCACCATGAGTCATAGAATATAGAATATTTCTTTTGGTTCTGATCCTGTTAGCTGGTCCAAAAGTAGGGTACAGTTGTGCCTCGGTTACGAATTGAATTCGTTCCGCGGCCGCTTTCGTAACCGAAAAGCCTTCGTAAGCGAAAACCCATAGGCGCTAATGGGGAAAAAGCCGCGGCTCTTTAAAATAGCGCTGGAGTTATTTTCGTAAAACCCGAAAAAACTTCGAACCGAAAAAATAATTCCCTATGGGATTTTTTCGTAGCCGAAAATTCGGAACTGGGTATTTCGTATCCGAGGACACTGTACCCTATGGATCAAATGGAGTTACACAGTGGTTGATTTTTTGATTCAACAGTTAAGGAATGGAGCTACTAGCCAGCTGGGCCTCGCAATGGTTTTTCAAGGCCAGATCTTATAATCTTTGGCCTTTCTCAGTGTCGCAGTAATAATTGGTATGATAAAAAAAGGTCACTTCAAATGGGAAAATTCAATCTCTGAATGTATCGAGACTTTCCGGTTCTTTTTGTTTGTTGTTAGCTTGTTTCTTGCATTCATATGTTGCACCCAGTTTCTCCTTATAATGCCAGGCTTCCTCCCTCCTTTCCCTCCCTTGGCCCTTCCCTTCCCGTCCATCTAATCATGTGTCATATCCAATTTCATGCCAACATTGAGCAATGATTTTTTACATTATTAAATTATATTCAGGAGTGAAAGTGCTACGTGCTTTCGTAATACTACACTAGTAAGCATTAAGATCATTTGTGTAGTCCAACCTTCCTCTTGCTCTCTGATCTTTGTTTAATCTCTATCTGGAAACATAGTCTATGGTTCTTGCATGACTGTCCTAGGTAGTTCAGAAATGTAGACTCACATCAGGTAAGTGCAGATACATTTTATTTGGAATTAATAAGTTCATTAACTGACCAGAATGAAAATCCCTTGGTAATGCCAAGCGCTTCAAGAAGAAATACTTTTGGCTTGGAAGTAAAATGACATATGTGGACCTTCCAAAAAAGTGGAAAAGTACAGGTACAAATCTAGGATTTCCAGAGTGTTTTTTTAACAACCCCCCCCCCCCCCCGGAGCAGCCTAAATCACACTGAAATGGACGCAGAACAGGTCTCTGAGAAATTAAAAAAAATCAAGGAATTTTTGTTATCTGTACCAACCAAGATGGCAAACAACAGTACAATTTTGAAATTTACTGGATCAGGAAAGATCAAGTTCAGTGAAGACAGACAAGGTTGAAGTTTAATCTTCAGGAAGGCCTATCCATTAATTCCTTACATCAGTTAGTTCTTATTTTGTTAAGGATTAACCACAAATGCAAGTATCTACATGCTTTTCTACTATCTCAGTTCTTTTTGTACTACTTTGTCTAGAATTCCAGCATGCAGGGAAGGTTATTTCCTCTTTCAACCACACTGCCAAAGAAATAAAATGTAAAAAACGTGAAAACCCGGACTCAAAATACTGGCGTAGAGGCGTGAGATGTTAGAGTTAACGGTGAGCTTCGGACAGGACGCCCCACTTATCTGCTGGGTTAGTGACCAGAGGACTGACAAAAAACAGAATCATTGAAAAGGACGGAAACCATTCTTTTTTAGTTGCAATACAAGACAAACCTAGCTGGTGCAAGTCAACTGATCAAAAACAAGACCAAACCCCTGAGCCACAATTGAGTAGTGACTGAAAAGAGCCGACCCAGGGTGTGGACAATGTGGTATAGGTTGCTTATTTGGACCTGTCAGTACAATGGAAGTCAAAACAGGAACATTGAAAAGAGGGCAATGCCTGAATTTATTATTTCATTATTTAATTGTCATATCAGAAGAATCATCCACAGAATTCCTCCTCCCTTTCTGGTGAGGAAACAAAGCATTTCTGTTCTGGAATTGTACCCCAACTTCCAGTTTTTCCAACATTATGAATAGCATTGTCCAGCTAATGTTATCGAAGGCTTTCTTGAGGTCCATGAATATCAAGGCTAGCTCCTTTTCACAATGTTTTTCATAATATTCAATAGAGTTCAAAATGGTACAGATGTTATCTTTTAGATGTCTCTTTGGTAGAAATCCAACTTGATCTTCGTGGATCCATTCTGAAAGTACTGTTTTAAACCTTTCTGACAAGATTGTGGTGAACAGCTTATAGTCCGTGTTCAGCAAGGATATCGTTCTATAGTTTTTAACATCTTTAGGATCTCTATTTTCTTTCAACAGGAGAGTGATGTTTGCTTGTTGCCAAGTCATGGGGCATTTTTGTTTTCCAATTGCATTCATTGTGGCCTTAAGTGGAAGCAGTAATTGATCTTCAAAATTTTGATAATATTCAACGGGAAATCCATCTGGTCCAGGAGACTTCCTTTTCTTCCTTTTCTTCCCCTTTTTGATAGCTTCTGTAATCTCAGCTGTTGTTATTGGACTATTTAGTAAGTTTCTTTGTTGAGGAGTGAATGTTTTCAAATTTGCTTTCTTTAGGTAATCTATAACATCATCTTTGGAGGTTATACTATCACTATATAACCGAGTGTAGAAATTTTGAAATTTTTTTTTATCCTTTTTGGATCAGTGGTAATCACTTTTTCTTTCGTCATTATTTCTGATATTATGTTTCTTTCTCTTTGTTTTTTTAATCTATATGAAAGCCAACGACCTGGTTTATTAGCCTGCTCGAAATATGTTTGCTTCAAATATCTCAATTTATTTTGTAACTCCTCACTCTCTTCCAAATCTATTTGCTTTTTAAGAGTTTTAATTTCTTTAAGCGTAATCTTATCTGCTGTATTTTTGCTTAACTCTTTTTCTTTTTGATGTAATCTGGTATACAATAAATTTAATTTCTCTCTTTTCTTCCTTTTGGCAATACAGTTTTGTTGGATGAAGAAACCTCTCATGTAGGCTTTAGAGGCTTCCCACACCGTTGTTACATCAATGTCCTCTTTCATGTTTTCCTCAAAAAATATTTTTAAGGCTTCTTTCCCTCTAATCGTTATCTCTTCTTTCTGAAGCAACATTAGATTAAGTCTCCAAGAATAGTCCGCTTGTTGTGTTTTGATTTCAATAACTATAGGACTATGATCTGATATAGTCCTGGGTTCATGATTCATCTTCACGACATCCTTACATATCAAACTAGTAGCAAACATCATATCAATTCTGGAGAGGGATTTATGCCTCTCTGAGAAGTATGTGTAATCTTTGGTGTTTTGATATTTATATCTCCAAATGTCATGGAGTGTTTGTTCTTCAATCATGTTTGCAAATGATTTAGGTAACTTTCCTTGTGTCTTCTTAATCTTTTTCTGAGACTTCCTATCAATTTCTGGATCTACCACCCCATTCCAGTCTCCCATAACAATGATCTTTTCATAATTGAATTTACACATTTCCTTATTTAATTTGTTATAGAACTGTTCTTTTTTATCCAATGGTGCATATAGCCCTATAATCATATATTTTCCATTTGATGCAATTATTTCAAGTCCTATATATCTTCCATCTGTGTCTTCAAATAGTTTTTTCACAGTAAATTTATGGTTTATGTATATCACTACTCCGTTTTTCTTTTTAGGGTTTGCCGAGATAAATTCTTTACCCAGTCTTCTGTTTTCCAGTAGTCTTGTGTCTTTCTCTCTGATATGCGTTTCTTGAAGGCAAACTACATCTGCCTTTTGTTTTTTTAAATAATGAAATACCTTTCTGCGTTTTTGTGGGAAGTTCATTCCCCTAATGTTCCATGATATAATTTTTAAATTATACATTTTGTTTATCTAATTAGATAGATAGTCCTTGAGTCTTACCTTATTTTCTTTTATCTTTATTGATTGGTTCCTGATGTCTCTTCTTCGTTGTCACTATGAGTTCTATTTAGATCTCCTTTTTCTTCCTCTTCTTCTTCCTCTGGGTCGGCTTTATTTGTGGGTTTCCCTGCCTCTTCTTCTTCTTTGTTCAGATTTTCTTTTCTCTCCAAATCCTTTTTGTATTTTTTTAGAAATTCTTTCATTTTCATTGTGGAATTTATTTTAAACAGCTCTGATTTATATTTAAAGGAAACTCCTTCCAGTCTATCCCACCTATATATAATATCATTGTCTTTCAGCAGAGTAACAAGTGGTTTGTACTCTGATTTTTTTTAAAAATTCTCAAGGGGATATCTTTGTATACAATTAACTCCTCCCCTTCGAATTCTAACTTTTGATCATAATTTAGTTGTATAATTTCATCCCTGATTTTTTTCCTAGTGAAATAAATAACAACGTCCCGTGGTAGCCTCTTCTGCTTTGCTATTTTCGAATTAATGCGGAACATTTTACTTATTTCTCATTGAAATTGATCTTGATCAGCTCCAATATAATCTGCTAATATAGGTGCTAGATAGTCATAGAGATCTTCGTTCTCCTTTTCTTTTAGGCCTCTGATTTTTATACAGTTCTCACGTTGTTTTTGATCTTGCAGGGCTCTCTCGTCTAATTCTCTCTCAGAGAAGAACCTCGGTTGGAGCCAGCGCATCTGAACAAACAACCCTACTAGAGGAGCTGAAGACCTTATACCTGGACATGAAGGAAGACATAAAAGCACTGAAAAGAGACATGAATGCTATGAGGAAAGAAATTAAACAAGAGATCTCTCAGGAAATTAGGACAGAATTAAAGGACATTAAGGAAACTTTAGGGAAAGCAACTGAAGATATTTCCCTGATGGAAAAAAATATAGGTAAAATAGAGGACAAGACTAATCAGATCAATAAGAAAGTAATAGATTTAGAAAGAAATTGTGACCCTGCATTTTCAAGAGGAGTGTAATCACATCGAACACAGGCTGAATCCCTTTTTCCGGATCTGTCTTTTGACTGAGCAGGATCACATTTGTCTTATCTGGATTAAGCTTCAATTTGTTAATCTAGTCCCTTACAGCTGCTGGGCACTGGATTAGCACAGAAACAGTTCCCTTGGAAAGGAGTGGAAAGGAATAATAGTGCTGGGTATCATCATACTGTTGACACCTGATCCCCAAATTCCACATAACCTCTGGTTTCATGCATATATTCAATAGGCTGGGGGAGAAAACAGAAGTGTGAGAGACTCCACAGGCCAAAGGTCAAGAAGTCGAGTATAAATTCCCTGTTACCACCCTTTGAGAACACTCCTAAAAAGAACTTATTGTGGAACAATACATCCCAGCAAGGCAACACAGATGGGTACCATAGTTTATGGTATTGAAAGCCAGACAGGTTCAGCAGAACCGATAGGGACATATTCTTCTTGACCAGTTCCCAGTGTAGGTCATCCACCAAGGTGACCAATCTCTGTCCTATAATTATGCCTGAAACCAGATTGAAAGACTTGGAAGGACATCTATGATGAACTAGACAAGATAATGAAATGTAAAGAT
>NC_056525.1:243097757-243107174 GCF_019175285.1 Sceloporus undulatus
GTGTGGGCCCTCACATGTTGGATAGCAACTCACAGCAATCACAAGTAGGGCCGATGGGCTCCCCATCGGCCCTACACAAAGGAACTCTCTCCTTCCCAGGAGGCCCTGCTCCATCTGCCTCTGAGGGAAAAGAAGGAAATTTGGGCTCCCCATCAGCCCTACACAAAGGAACTCTCTCCTTCCCAGAAGGCCCTGCTCCATCTCACTCTCCTGCTTGTCCCAGAATTCTCCACAGGAAGAAGGTCAAGTATAACCTGTGCTCCCTGGAAGTACTTCCTGCTTGCATTGGACTCCTACCCAGAAGGCCTGAGCTGGCTATATTATTATTGTTTTTGTCATTATTGTTATTGTTGTTGTTGACCTTTAATTGTAAAGCTAGCTTCACCTCTTTCTTTTCTCTGTGAACCCCATCCTTCCCATGGCTCGCCACATTTCTCCTAACCTGATCCCCATCCGGCCTCTCCCTGTCTCCCTGCTTCCCTTCCTCTGTTCCCTCTGGAACTGCCGCTCTGCTGCCCCTAAAGCAACAGCAATTCATGACCTCTTTCTCTCTAAATCCTTTAACCTCCTCGCTCTCACCGAAACCTGGCTCCCAGCCCATGATACTGCAACCTCCTCTGCCCTTTCTTTTGGTGGTCTCTCCTTCACGCACACAAGCCGTCCTGAGGGTCGAGGAGGAGGGGTTGGTATCTTGCTATCTAACTCCTGCCAGTTTCAAGTTCTATCTTTTCCCCCCAGCTATCACTTCTCTTCCTTTGAGTTTCATCCTATTAGACTCTTTTCTCCTCTACAGCTCCGGGTTGCAGTCATCTATCGCCCTCCTGGTTCTGCCACCCAGTTCCTATCTGACTTTGAATCATGGCTGACATTCTTCCTTTCAGATTCAGTCCCCACTTTGATCCTAGGTGACTTTAATATCCACGTTGACGATTCCAATAACCCTACAACATCTCGCTTTAACTCTCTCCTAGCTTCTTTTGGCCTCCAACCACACTCCAACTCTTCAACTCATTCTCTTGGTCACTGTCTTGACCTAGTTCTTGCTGCAAACTGCGCCATTTCTGACTACCTGGCACTTGACTTTCCACTATCTGACCATCATTTAATCTCCTTTGCTCTCACTTATACTCCTCCTCCTCGCCATACTATTCAACGTCTTTTTCGTGATCTTCAATCTGTTGACTCTAACCAACTTGGTCTGACCCTGGATTCATCTCTCTCTTCCCTAAATCTCGGGGATTCTGCTGATTCAGCAATGTCTTTATTTAACTCCACTCTTTCCTCAACTCTCGACCATTTTGCCCCTGTCTCTGTACGCACTTCTTCCTCTAAGACTAGGCCTCAGCCCTGGCTTACCCCCAACATTAAGTTTCTCCGGTCCTGCTCTAGAGCGGCCGAACGTCTTTGGAGAAAGTCCAAAAAGTGGGCTGATTTTATCCATTTCAAATTTGTTCTTTCTTCTTTCTCGCGCGCCCTCTCTATGGCAAAACAGAATTATTACAAATCACTGATCTCTTCCAATGAGAGGTGCCCGCAGCGTTTGTTCTCCACCTTCAACACTTTGCTTAAACCTCCCTCTCCTCCTGTCTCTTCATCTTTCTCTCCTAATGACTTTGCTAACTATTTCATCTCTAAGATTACCACTCTTCGCTCTGAGATAGTCCCTCCTGATTCTTCTACTGCTCTTAATCTTCTTTCGCCTTCCCCTAACAAATTTTCTGTCTTTCCTCCTGCCTCTTTGGATGAACTCTCTACACTTCTGAACTCTTCCAAACCTGCTACCTGTCCTCTTGATCCTATTCCTACTCGTCTTCTAATCTCTATAGCTCCCTCCTTTCTGCCCTCGCTCCTCCATATCTTCAATCTCTCTCTCTCTACAGGCTCCTTCCCCTCGGACTTCAAACATGCTCTCATTTCCCCAATTCTGAAAAAACCTTCTCTTGACCCCTCCTCTCTGTCTAGCTATCGTCCGATTTCTCTTCTCCCCTTTCTTTCTAAAGTTTTGGAACGGGTTGTCTATTCGCGCTGTCTTGAGTTTCTTGAAGCCAATTCCATCCTTGATCCCTTTCAGTCTGGCTTCCGCCCAAGGCATTCTACAGAGACAGCTCTCACTAAGATCTCGAATGACCTTTTACAGGCCAAGGCTAATGGCCTTTACTCTGTTCTCATTCTTCTCGATCTGTCTGCAGCCTTTGACACTGTTGATCACTGTCTCCTAGTTGACATACTCTCTGACCTTGGGTTCTCAGACTCTGTTCTCGACTGGTTTAGATCTTACTTGTCTGGCAGATCTTTTGCAGTAGTTGCAGGGGGTCAGACTTCTTCTCCTGTTCCCTTATCTGTTGGAGTTCCCCAGGGCTCTGTTCTGGGTCCCCTTCTGTTTTCTCTCTACACACTGTCCTTAGGAAAACTCATCAGCTCTTTTGGTTTTTCCTACCATCTGTATGCCGATGACACCCAGCTGTATCTTTCTGCCCCTGACCTTTCTCCAAGGCTTGAACAGCAAGTCTCATCTTGCCTTACAGCTGTCTCACAGTGGATGCGCCATCGGCGTTTGAAGCTCAACATGTCCAAGACGGAGCTTCTTGTCTTTCCTCCTAAGCCCAACCTTCAACACTCCTTTTCTGTCTCTGTGGACAACATTTCCATTCAACCAGTCCAGCAAGCCCGCAGTCTTGGCTTTATCTTTGACTCTTCTCTGTCGTGTATCCCTCAGATCCAGACCACAGCCAAGGCTTGTAGATTCCTTTTGTACAATATTGCCAAAATCCGACCATATCTCACTGCCTCTACTGCCAAGATCCTGGTCCATGCCCTAGTGATCTCACGACTGGATTACTGTAATGTCCTCCTGGCTGGGCTTCCTTTTTCTCACCTCCGTCCTTTAATCTCTGTCCAGCATTCAGCTGCACGCATTATCACTTCCACCCACCGCTCTGACCACATCTCTCCTGTGTTGGCATCCCTTCACTGGCTCCCTCTCCCTTTCCGCATTCAGTATAAGCTCCTGCTGTCGACATTCAAAGCCCTCCATGGACTGGCCCCTCCTTACTTATCAGACCTTCTTTCTCCTCACCTTCCCACCAGGGCCCTCCGTTCTGGTAGTCAAGGTCTGCTGTCTCAGCCCAGGATTTCCTCTGCCCCATCCCGGATTCGCCCCTTTTCACTTGCTGCCCCTCACTCCTGGAACCTTCTTCCTCCACAAGCAAGAGCCATCACTTCTTTAACCAGCTTCAAAACGGAGCTGAAAACCATCCTATTCAGAGAAGCCTTCCCAGGCATCGCATAATTGTCGCTTACTATCTGATGTTCTGTTGTTGGCTGTTTATCGATCCATTTCCTGTATTCCTATGTACTGTATATGTATTATCCTACTTGTGATTATGTATTTTCCCTGGATAATGATTAACCATCCATTATGAAGCCTTGCCCTCCCTCCAGTCCATCTGCCTTGGTCCAGGCCTCGGAGGTTGAGAGGAACTGCTGGACCTCTTACCCTTTCTCATCACCACTCCCTTCTCCTTCTGTATCATGTCTTTTTTAGATTGTAAGCCTGAGGGCAGGGAACCGTCTAACTAAAAAGATTGCATGTACAGCGCTGTGTAAATTTACAGCGCTTCATAAATAAAGGTTAATAATAATAATAATAAAAGTACAGTATGCTGTTTTGTTCCCTTTTAGATGATACTTGAACAGAAGACTGTAACAGGTGATATGATAGTCATCTTTAAACATTCAAAAGGATGTCATGCAGAAGACTGAACAAAGTTGTTATGTATTCCAGAGACCTATGGTTTCAAATTACAGGAAAATAAATTCCACATAAGCATTGGGAACAACTTTCTGATAGTAAGAGCTGTTCTATAGTGGAATAAGTTACTCAGAAGGTGGTCGATTCTCTTCCTTTGGAGGTTGGCTGGCCATCTATGGGGAGTGCTTTAGCGGTTCTGTATTTTGTATCAAAGGATTGGACTATTTGACCCTTGTGGTCCCTTCCAACCCTATGTTTCTATGCATTTTCACTTTTTTAAAGATATGAGCTCCTGAGTGATCTTGGATGTTAAGCAGGATCAGGCCAGATTTGGATGGGAGACCTCCAATGAAAAGCAGGTTCTGTAGGAGATATTTCAGAGGAAAGAACTGGCAAAGCCACCTTTGAGTATTCCTTGCCTAAGAAAACCCCATGCAATCCAGGCTGCAAGCAACCTGAAGGCACATACACACATACATGCATGATTCTGAATATTTATAGGCATTATTTATAGGCCAGACTTCTAGTAACTTTGAGGACAATGGCAAAACATTTGTGGCTGATATTTATCAAAATTAAACAGGAAAATAGTTACATTTGTTAGAATTTGTTACAATTCTTAGATTGTAAGCCTGAGGGCAGGGAACCGTCTAACTAAAAGATTGCATGTACAGCGCTGTGTAAATTTACAGCGCTTTATAAATAAAGGTTAATAATAATAATAATAATTTGTGGCAAAGGATCTCTGAGTGATATGCTGTTGGTGCTAGTCACTAGGAGAAATCTATATTGGGAAGGGAATAGGCCTCCCTAGCTGTCTGTAAGGTAGGATTGACTCATCTAATAATTCTTAATAGGAGACATGTAACATTTGACCTTCTGCTTGGGATGATTTAACAAGATTTTTGGTATTTAAATACCAACTGCCATTTCCTGCTAGGCTTCTCGGCCTTTAATAGTGTGGAAATATATAATCAAAGGAAGAGCAGCACATAAGGAATACTGTACAAGGAATACTATGTCCTTACTTAATCTTTGAACATGTATTAATCAGTTCCTGGCTGTGTCCATGTCATTAGGCATTAGAAAGAAAATGTATAGCACAGTGGGAAATGTATGACTTACATTTTGGCATATGATATATTGTCTGCATGGCAGATTATTTTCAGCATACAGATTGAGTCTCCCTTACCCAGAATTCCAAAATCTGAAATATTCTCAAAACCAATACATTTTTCATGGGTGGCTGAGATAGTGACACCTTTGCTATCTGGTGGTTCAGTATACACAAACTTTGTTTCATGAACAAAAATATTTAAAATATTGTATGAAATTTCCTTTGGGCCATGTTTCTAAGGTATATATGAAACATAAATAAATGTTGTGCTTTGATTTAGATTCCATCTCCAAGATATCTCATTATGCAAGTATGTGTAAATATAGATAATCCAATATCTAACAACAACAACTACAACAATGAAATCTGAAGTCTAAAACACTTCTGCTCCCAAGCGTTTTAGATAAGGGAGACTCAACCTATATGTAATTTTGGTTTCATAGTGTACATTTGTTCTGGGCAATTGGGAATTTGGTGATGTTCACCTGCGCAAATGTATAGTAATTTATAGCTCACGCCAGGGTGACCAGATGTCATAACCACAAAGGAGGACAATGCACCACAAATTATAGGACATTTAAGAAAAATGAAGGACATTACCAATAAAAGCTAAAACACTAATATAAATATAAACACTTAACATACCATATACAAAACCACAACAGTACAATACACACACACATGCACACACAAAACATATACATATTGGACAATAGAAATAACATTTAAGCCCCCTTAAAAAGTTCAATAGTCTGAGATGTTTGCACTAAGTCTTTTTCATTAATACGTTAGTATTGAACTTTAAATTTCTATTTGCTGTTTATATTAATGTTATTCTAAAATATAAACACTAATATAAATATAAATTCATTTCATGTGATTTATTTACAGCTATATTACATATACTGTACTGTATTATGCAATCAGCCATATTTTTCTGATGAACTTTTCTTCGTTAAAATGCCTTGTTGACTTGGAATATACTTATAGTACTCTGAGCAAAACAAATGCTTAAAATTGTACTTGACTAGCAACAAACCCTTGACTGAATTGACATTTAAATCATTTCTTTCATTTGTAGTCTTCCCATTTGCTCTCTTGTCCCTCCTGTTTCTTCCTCAACCCAAAGCAAAGACTTTCACCGCCACTTCTCTTTGGTGTCACTGATCTGCTTCCACAACCCAGATCCCCCTCTCCTTTACACACCTCCTTCAGGAAGAACCCACACACATAAACAAAACCTCCACATGGTTGGTGACTGTCTTCTTACCCCTTCCCCTCTCCTCATATGCTGGGATTGTGTTACTTGACAGTTTTCTGTCGTCATTGGGGTGTATTGTTGTGGACTAAGCATTTTGGTCATGTTTATTGCTTGGCAAAATCTAACAAGCCTTCTGCAGCAGTGGCAGCAATAATAAATCTGTTGAGCTAACTCTTGCTTGCCTGCTGGATGACACAAGGACAAATTTTATGCTTCAAAATAGAGAACATTTTGGACTTCCTCCTCCCCTCCACCAAGGTGGACATGTAGGACATGTTTGGGAAAAGAAGGACCCCTTAGGGTAGTGGTGGATAGCATGTAGTCCATGTACCAGATATACCCCACTGGCTGCTTATGTGGGCTCTGTGACATGCATCAAAACCAATACCATCATTGCTACCAGTAGGGGGAAAAACCAACCTCAATTTGCCACTCACTCAGATAAACTTCTTCTTGGTCTTTCCTTACAAAAAGGAAGGTCATAATCTCCCATGGTAGCCAAGGGAGGACATCCTAACACCAGCCTGCAGCATAAGTTGCCACTGCTGCCAGATCTGAACAGCAACAGTACCATGAAAATCCATTTTAATGTGCACTTTCTTTGATAATTTGGAATCTAGTTTTTTTGTGGTTGTTGTTGTTTAATTCATTTGTGAAAGGCAATATACCACGCACAAACTAGTTCCAAAAATATTTTTTCAAAATTTTCCAAGTAAACCATAAGTCAAGCAGAGTGAGATGTAGGTCAGAGTTAACCCATGAGACTATTATAATAATGTAAAATAGAGGAAATTAAAAATTTGTTCATGCTTAGCTTGAACTGATTACTTGAAAGACTAGTTTGAATCAGCAAACTCTATGTGTGTCAAAGTCAGACAAAAATGTGTTCATAAATGCACTACACTTACACAGGAGTTGTCTATGATTTAGATCCATCTTTTCTAATTATTAAAGTAGACCCACTTTTAAATAAATGGAAAATGAGTTGATCACCATTAGCACATGACCTATTCATTCCACTGGATTTTTAAAAAATGTTATTATTATTTTGGGGGGCACAAACATTTCCAAAGTAGCCTGAACAAACATTTACATAAACAAACATCAATACGCAGATTAGGAAATCATGGATTTGGACTGAATCAGCTGCAAAACAATTTGGAATTTAAGTGTTTATATTTTATATGTGAACAGTTACCCAGCTCATGATCATACAGTATGCTTCCCTGCAGGATAATGTATCTGAAGAAAGATGGACCTTGTTACTTATATAAAATGCATACAAGAACACTGAATCTGATATATGAAGTTGGATTATTAGGAGTCAGACCACCAGAGCTCTCTGGCAGACAAGGCTGAATACTTCACTGTTAAAATACATTTCTAATTTGTATGGAAAATGTTCAGATGTGTCAATGGTTAACTAAGGTTTAAAATGGTTCCTGTTGCAGGCCAGAAAGCCTAGGCCTGGAAGAGCAAGTCTTCAAGGACATGTGCTGAGACATAATATCAACAAATGTGTTATTGTTATGCTCCTGTGTAGCATGGTGACTTCATGGGAAAGAGGTGTGTCCACTTGGTGGGAAAGTTGATCTTGTGAGAGAACAAAGACTGATGTCACATTCAAGCTTCTAGCATGGACTCTGAAAGAGAATAGATGTATAGTAGCCTGCTGTAAAGTGTAAATAGCAACAAAGTTAATAAACCCTCATTTGAGTGAAACTCTGTGTGGAAGTTACTTTGATATTGAGTAGCTGAGAAGACTGCATCTGTTCCAGTTGGTACCAGTCCAGAACCACCGGTAACAAGAGACATCAACCATCCCAAAGATCTTTTTCTCTAACAAGTGGTAGCAGAGGATGGTTGCTGAGATGGTTGCCGAGATGGTTTGCCTGAGGATGGTTCCCAGGATGGTTGCCAAGCTGGTGTGCTGAGATGGTCTTCTGGAGGGTCTGCTGTTGCTGATGTTCCTGTTCCACTGAGAGTCTGCTGTGGAGTTTTTCTTCCAGCTGTAAGTTTGCTCTGTGTTGTTCATCTGTCCTGTGCCGGGAGGCAAATGGGAAGATAACAGTGTTTGTTGGACATTTTGCTGGGACTCTTGGCTGTTTTGCCGTTTGCTTTGAGTCATGGAGGCGGCAGCAAGATTTCCCAAGCTAAACAACAACAATTACAGTTCTTGGGCTGTTTACACAGAAGCGCTGTTGGTCCGTGAGGGTCTCTGGCGTGTGGTGGAACAAGGTCCTACTGATGCTACACGTGCTGATGATTCAAAGGCACGAGCTACAATTTTGCTCACTGTTGAGCCTAACCAGATTAATCATGTGAGGCTCAAGACTAGTGCTAAAGCTGTCTGGGACACTTTGAAGAATGTGCATGAGAGTAGCACTGCCTTGTCTAGGATGCTCTGCTGCAAAAGGTTATATGCCTGCAAGATGCAAAGTAATCAGGATCCTGAGAAGCATTTGGAGGAAATGCATGACCTGTTTGCACAAGTGCAGCTGAGAGGTGTCACCTTGCCCGAGGAGCAAAAGGCGTACATCTTGCTTGGGAGTTTGTCCCAAGACTTTGAGCATATATTGCATAGCTTTCAAGGGATGGCTGAAGACCAGATAACTGCTGAGTTGGTGTCGGCGCGCGTCTTGGAGGAGAGCCAGCGACGGAAGTCTGAAGGGCTCCAGAGGCAGCACCGACAGATACCAAAGGTCTTCAACCCACCAGAGGATGTGGAGAATTGCCAGCAGGAGAAGGCTGCAGTGTCCAAGTCTTGTTATTATTGCAAGAAGCCAGGGCATGTCCAAAAGAACTGTTGGAAGTTTGCAGCATCGAAGAAGAAGCAGGGAAAAGGTGCTAGTTCCAGGAGGGGAGCGGCAGTTGTGGCTGGGGACAATGACTGCAAAGCCCATCAAGCAGCCACAGTGAATTCAGTCTGGATGCTGGATTCTGGGGCTTCTAACCATATGTGTAATGACAATAAGTTGCTGAAAACTAAGTCTGTGTCAAATGTTCAGTCTGTTGCAATGGCTGATGGAGTTCCCAGAGAGGTAAAATATATGGGTACTGTACATGTTCCTAGTTTTGGGGAAGATTTTGAAAATGTATTGTGTGTTCCCAAATTGCAGAATTGTCTTGTTAGTGTGTCTGCATTAACAACAGATGGTTATACTTTGAAATTTGAAGGGGATAAATGCATAATTAGCAAAGGGAACAAGGTATGTGCAAAAGCACAAAAGAAAAACAAATTGTATTTTATGCTTGACAAAGCTGAGTGTGCCAGTGTTAGTAATGTGC
>NC_056525.1:243107274-243119692 GCF_019175285.1 Sceloporus undulatus
ATTATTATTATTATTATTATTATTATTATTATTATTGTGATGGGAAGAGAATGGCATGGAGGGAGGCAAGGGCTTCGGAGGTAGCATTGGGCTGGAAACGAAGGGGAGGCTAGAGGCTGGCATGTGGAAGCCCATGACTTTGGGGAGTCACACTCTCTCAGCCTCAGTGAAAAGGCAATGGCAAATCTCGGAACCAATCTTGCCACAAAAATCCCAGGATGGGGTCATTTTAGGGTTGCCATAATCTGTAATGACCCAAATACACACAACACACACACACACCTGGAGGTTTTTAAGTTTGACAAGTTGACAGAATATGCGCACACTGCCTCCAGTTTTGTTTTTTTTAAAAGGACTGGGGAAAGCACCCATTCTGTTGGCCAATGTCTGTTGGATACGTCACCTTTGACGAAAGTGGAAGTGAATTTGATTGACAACAGAGGAGGCTCCATTTTAAACCAGTACCGCAAATGTGAACTTCAGAGGGTTAAATTGCCCCGATTGAGGTAAAGGATAGTACGAATTTCTTTCTGGGCAGATTCGATGTGGAGAGACCCAGATCTGCCCAATTCTATCCAGGGCAAATGGGCGAGTGGGAATGGGGCCTTATATTACATAATTCTGATGTAAGATGTCAGCTCAGCCATAGATTTGCTGCTGGTGATGCTGTGTGCCTTATGGTGACCCTAATGTTGAGGCAGAGGCAGCGTCTGGGGCCGTTTGGAGGACTCCTCAAGCCCAACCACCAGGGCCCCATCAGGCAGCCCAGCAGCACAGCAGGCTGGAAGAGGAGCACGGAGGCATAAAAACCTCCAGAACATCTCCCCCAGCAATCTGTTGAGGCAGAGGCAGCGTCTGGGGCCGTTTGGGAGGACTCCTCAAGCCAACCACATCCACCTGGGAGCCCTCAGGCAGCCTCAGCAGCAGCAGCAGCAGAGCTGGAAGAGAAAAGGAGGGCATAAAAACCCTCCAGGAACATCCCCCCAGCATCTGTTGAGGCATAGGCAGCGTCTGGGGCCGTTGGAGGACTCCTCAAGCCCAACCACCATCACCGGGCAGCCCTCAGGCAGCCCAGCAGCAGCAGCAGAGCTGAAGTAAGGAGACACGGAGGGCATAAAAACCCTCCAGGAACATCCCATCTCCCCAGCAACCGTGTTGAGGCAGAGGCAGTGTCTGGGGCTGTTTGGAGGACTCCTCAAGCCCAACCACCAGGGACCTAGAGGCCGGAAAACTGGGCTATAATAGCCCCAAATACCCTCCTCTCCCACAGCGGCGGCGGTTGCTGTGGCAGCAGTTGCAGGACTCAGAGCTGAAGGAGTGGGGGTTTGTGGGTATTTCAACCCTCTGGAGGGGTGTAAGGCCATGATTGGAGAGGAGAGCGGAGCGATGTAGGCCCTTAGGTCCCAGGGGGAACACCACCATTCTTCCTTGGAGCACCAACACAACACTGGAAGTGGGATGTACATGGGGTGCCTTAAACACCCCCCAGGAACATCACCCGCCTGCTGGTACTGCTGGCTCCAGTTGAAGGAGAGAAGCAGATGCTGTGGAACTCTTTGAGGGCCCAGGGAAACATCAAAATCCTCAATCTGCTGGACTGTGTATCCTGCCATCCCACCTGAGGCGGGAATGTGGTAGGGCGACCATTGGAGTAGTGCTGGGAATGGGAGATATGGCTGGATGAGGGAAAAGATGTTTGCAAAAGAAGACGGATCGCTGTTTGAAAGCTATCCCGCCTTCAGTTCCCTCTTTTTCCTGAATGGCTCGAGAGCAGACCAACATTCCAAGAACCTCACTCTGCTTCTCTGCAATGCCAGGTCAGTCAAAAACAAGACCCATATGATCCAGGATCTTCTCCTGGATAAGACGCGATCTGGCTTGCTTTGCAGAAACCTGGCTGGGAGAGAAAGTGTGCCATGGGCAGGCCCTCCAGCCGGGTACCTGTCATGAGCAGGTGAGGGGAAGTGGGTGGGGGGCGGAGGCTCTGGTTTATAGAAAACCCTTGACCTTGACCAGGATACCTGTCCGGAATACAGTCCATTTCGAGTGGTATTACCTAGCCTGAAGACCAGGATAGATTGGGATTTTGCTCTATTCTACCGGCCACCCCGTTGTCTACAGACTCCCTGACTGAGCTGACACAGCTGGTCTCTGAGCTGGGGTTGGGAGACCCCCAACTTTTAGTTTTGGGGGGACTTCAACATCCCGCCGAGACCACTTAACAGGCGCGGCTCGGGAGTTCAATGGATCCATGACAAACATGGGCCTACCCAACTGGTCAACCGGGCCGAAACAGCGCGGGTCATACACTCGATGCGTCTTCAGTACGAACAGGAATATCCGTGGTTGGAGGTGGTAAGTACCTCCGCATTGTCATGGACGGATCATTTCCTGTCAAGACGAAACTTAGAGCAATATCTGCCCCCACCGGGGGTGGTGGACCCATTAGAATGGTCTGCCCTCGAAGGAGTGGACCCATTGTTCCAGACAGCCTTAAGGTTAATTAATGGTTGGGAATCTGGTGATCGGTCGATGCCCTGGTCAATACCTGGAACACCGACCTTACCAGGGCTATCGACACGATCGCTCCCAAGCCTTGCCATCCCTCCCCAAATCGGAGGCCCGGGTTCACGCCAGACTGAGGAAGATGAAGCGGTTTGGGACGACGGCTAGAGCACAGGTGGCGGAAAGACTCGACTCTTATCCGACAGAACTCGCCATAGGAACTTTCTTCATTCCTATCGGAGGCAATACGTGCAGCGAAGAGAGCTTCTCCTCTGCGCACGTATTGCATCTGCAGAGTCCCGTCCAGCAGAGCTGTTTAAGGTGATGAGGGAAATGACACAGGTGCCCTGCGCCAAATCCCTTACTTAACACCGACGACGGCCTGCTGTGACGCGTTATAACAACTACTTTGCAGACAAAATCCTCAGATAAGAGCCGACTTAGATGCCACATTAAACAAGGTCGACAGGCGAGGCGTCCAGTGACTCCCCCGAGGTAGTTATACTGGATCAGTATACGAAGAATTATAGCCGGTGTCTTGCTGCGCCATTTTTGAGCAAGGTGAGTCGAGAGGGGCGGTTGCCCTTCAGCTCCAAGCTGTCTTGGATGAAACCGATTATCTAGACCCATTCAAACTGCTTTAGGACAGGCTTTTGGGTTGAGACTGCCATGGTTTGCCTTGACCGACGATGCTGCGTCTGAGCATTGACAAGGGAGTGTGACCCTGTGGGTGCTCTTAGACCTCTCAGCGGCTTTTGATACTATAGATCACGGCATCCTCTTGAACCACCTGAGGGGTTAGGTATCGGGGCACTGCTCTGCAGTGGTTCAGGTCCTTCCCCTCTCGGGCAGGTCTCAAAGGGTCGACTCGGGGACTGTAGCTCCAGTAAGAGGTACCCTCACTTGTGGGGTTTCCTCAGGGGGCTATTTTGTCCCCGATGTTATTTAACATCTATATGAAGCCGCTGGGTGAGATAATACGGAGTCATGGTGCTGGGTGTTATCAGTACGCTGATGACACCCAATTATTTCTCTGTATCTCGTTCGTGGTCGGCCACAGAATTCCGATGGGCATCCCTCTTCTCTCAATGAATGTCTTCAGGCGGTAATGAGCTGGATGAGGAAAAACAGATTGAAACTGAATCCAGACAGACGGAGGTGCTCATGGTAGCGGCCCCGCCCCGAAACCAAGAATTGGGTTGCAACCTCCAGTCCTTGGATGGGTCACCCTCTCCTCCAGCGACTGTGTTCGCAGTCTGGGGGTGCTCCTTGACTCGTCGCTCTCTGATGACAATCAGGTAAATGCGACGGTCAGGAGTGCCTGTTATCAGCTTCGGCTGATACCCCCTGCGCCCTTTTCTGGAAGTAAGGGATCTCGAGACGGTTGCACACGCTGGTAACCTCACGCCTTGACTTCTGTAATGACTCTACATGAGGCTACCCCTGTGCTTGACTCGGAAATTACAGTGCTGGTTCAAATAGGGCAGCCAGGCTTGTCTCAGGAACATCTAGGAGGGACCACATTACTCCGGTTTTGAGGTCCCTCACTGGCTGCCTATCAGCTTCCGGGCCCAGTAAAGGTGTGGTTATCACCTTAAAGCCCTAAATGGCTTGGGTCCAAGCTATCTTAGGGACCGCCTCCTCCCGTACAATCCTCCCCGCGCTCTCCGGTCCTCTGGGAGGAACTTACTACAGCCTCTAAAATCTAGGCTTGCGGCGACCTCCCAGAGGGCGTTCTCTGCTGTCGCCCCCAAACTCTGGAATGACCTGCCGGATGAGATCCGTCAGATAAACATCATTAGACAGCTTTAAAAAGGGTCAAGACGGATCTCTTCCGGCAGGCCTTTCCAGATTAACCATCCCGGCCCAGATTCCTATTCCCCATTCCTCCCTTCCCCCGTGGCCCATTTAGTGATGGTCGAGGATCAACAGAGGGAATCAGGGTTTAGTTTTTAATTGTTGTTTATGCATTGACATTGTGTTTTAATATCTTATACTGTTTAATACTGTCTTAAGGGGGGAGGGATAAAGTGTTTTTTAATTGCATATTTTATATTTTACTGTTGTTAACCGCCGGATTGGTTTGCCAGAGGGCGGTATACAAATAATATTATAAGAGGTATTATATTTATTAGTTATTATTATTATTATTATTATTATTATTATGCAAACCTATCATGGGAGGTTTCTAGGGCTGAGAGTGTGTGACTTGCTCAAGGTTACCCAGTGAATGTCCATGCTGGGTGAGGAATCGAACTCTGATCTCCAGAGTCATGGTACAACCCTCAAACCATTACACCATGCTGGATGTCTAGTCATAGAGTACATGAAGAAAATGACTTTCCTTTCTTGATTCTCCCAGCATCAAGACTAGGTAGGCCTTGTTCTAAACCTTTCTATTATTCTATTCTATTAAAGGTAAAGGTAGTCCCTTGACATGAATGTCTAGTCATAACCCACTGTAGGGGGCGGTTTTCATCTTCACTACTAAGCCGAAGAGCCAGCATCCCTTTTTACATAAAAGTTCTCTTATTGATTATTATTTAGAGATTTGGTCTATCTATGGGAAGGGGATGGGGGAACCATGTAACATATGTGAAGAGCTAAGGACCTACCTTCTAGGGTGAGCTTGAAGCTTCCAATCAACTTGTACTTTTATTACTGTTATGTGACCCATTAAGTATAGAACAGAGACCATTTGCACACATTTTGCATACAGAATATACTATAAAATGCAGAGTATTAGCCAGTATCATCAATTTTTGAACCCACATTCACACTGAAGCTAAGAAAAAATTAACAATGTAGATATTAACATAAGGGTTCCAGTATATAACCAATCTTTTTGTTTGTTTGTTTGTTTTTAGGAAATCCCTTAAATTTATGCAAAGGGGAGACAATTTTATGATCTATCATCTCTAAATCAAAATAAAAGCACAAAGCAATATCTGTTTACAAATCAAGAGCTCCACCCCCCCCCAAAAAAAAGCATGATATTTTGTTTGATGATGAATCACCACATCACCAGACGTGGTGGTATTACTCTGGTGGTATTACTCTGGTGGTATTAAATCTAAGAAGTATAAATGATCTGTGAGTTTGAGCTGTTTGTGTTGTTACATACAACACAAGTTGAATCAGATTTATGGCAACCCTATCATAAAGTTTTCATGGAAGTGGCAAACCTCCTCTGCCTTTCTCTAAGGCTTTGAGAGAATCACTTACCCAAAGTCATCCAGTGGGTTTCTATGGCTAAGCAGGGATGCAAATCCTGGCCTTCTTGCCCTTACACTGGCTCTTGAGATGTTCTGAGAGTTGTTAGATGCAGATGCCACATATATTGGTAATATATCATTTACAGTAGATCAATAGTTTTTATTTGCTAAGAAATAGAGATCATACCTCTTGAGATCACACAATCTTAGGGAAGTTCTTTCTGCTGTTGTCCAACCACTAAGACACTTTTAAGTGGGATACCAATTATTCAAATTCTGTGTGGAACTAAATGTGATGGCAGTTGATTAGCATGGGGAAAACAAACATAGCTGGTGAGTGTGGATGAAAAATGAAGGCCTAACTTGATGGTTCCATTCTTTAAGCTCACACCATGCATTATCTCTTTTGAAGATAACTTACTCAACAGTGAAGTGATTTCCAAATACATACTCCACAGCCCAGAGTGATAAAACAGACACAGAAAGCTATACAACCATTCACCTTGTCTTTTAGTGATGTGGATTTTTATTAGTTTGGAATGTAATGGATAAATCAGGAAAGCTGGAGGCTAAGAAAAAGAAATTCTGCCAGTGAGGGAAAAGACTTTGTGTTGGTTGTTTTTAATCTCTTCTCCCTGGTAAAAAGAAATGCTACAATTACGCAACAAAACCTTCTGAGAGATAATATATGTTGCTCTGGAGAAACACAACCCAAAGGCTACTGCAGCAAATGACAGAGCAAAGTGTTTTTGACAAGCAACCACATGTGGTCCTCAGGCTCTTGCTTATTATCACAAGGTCCAACAGATTAAAGAGTTGTGCCTCTTGAAGGTAGCTGTCCAAAAATCCCATGGACTCCTTTCCATCACTTTCTTGTACTGCCATCTACTGGCAGGGACGACACAGATCAATTCTCAGCTTACTCCCCCCAACCTCAACCCAGTGTAGCTCAACATCTTGTCATTTAACATAATCACAGCTGAGAAAGAGGTGTTTTTTTTTAGGCTTCCTTCTCATAATCTGCATGGCTCTGTATTTTGTATTTTGGTTACTCTTTCCAGTCTAAGGAACATAACAGTGATTCTACACCGAAGAGATGGAGCAGGTCTTTACACTCATGGGCTAGAATCATGCTTGTCGCTTATGCAAGTGTACATCTAAGTTCATTTTTTGATGGATCACAGTGGGCTATTCCCTCGCCCTTCAACTCCAATCAAAAAACTTCCCATGCCTTGTAGCTGTCAAGCCCTCAAAGTGGCTGCTGATGCACCTTCTTAGCAGAGGGAAGGGGAGCAGAAAAGGTGATTCAGACTGCTCTCAGATCCAGCTGTTCTCAGCTTCTGGAGAAAGAAAAAGAGTACTGCACTCTCTTTGAGAGCATATTTGACAATTCAGACTACTCTCCAGCTGTTCTCAGTTCCTGGGGAAGAAAAAGGCTACTGCACTCCCTTTGAGAGTACATTCGATGATTGAGACTATGACGATCCAGTCAGTCTCAGCTCCTGGGGAAAGGAAAAGGCCACATCACTCCCTTTGAGAATCTATAATCTTTCTTCCCATCCAACCAAGCTGAACCCAGCTACTTCTATATGGTGTGAATTGTCTCTCTCCCCTCCTGTCCCCTCTAGTAAGCAATAGCAGCAAGAGTTGTCCCTGCGATTTATCGCTTCTGAGCAATGCAAGGATGTGAGACTGTGCATGAGGAAGAGCCATACATGTAGGACACAGCCACTGAGTTGCATAGCAGTTGTGCAGCGTCATCTTGTTAGTGAATTGCAGTGCTGTGCAGCTGGATGTATAAGCCTGATGGTCATTCCACACTGGCCAAAAATGTCCAGCCAATGTCAGCAGGAAACTTATCCATGGATAACACACCAAAAGGATTCAGTTATATATGGCAGGGGGAGGTCACACATCAGTAGTCTGAATGAGCATTGTTAAATTGCCAACAATGGATACCATCCACAGAAAAACACAAGAGAAGTCAAAATATTTAGGTAAAGAGGTAGAATACACAGTGGAACACTGGCCCAAACCGAGAATTTCCTTGATGGTGATATTAGTAGCAGTAATGTGTATATTTAGCTATATTTTGCCTTCTCCCTAATCTGGGACTCAAGGAGGCTTGCAAAAGTTAAAAGAGATGCAGCTACAAAATTTACATACAGAAAAATTTACATACAGAAGTTAAAAATATAATGAAATTATCACTAATATGAAAATCAGTTAAAATAGACCATTGAAGGAAGAGGTCGTAGCACATGAAAGGCCTTTTCCCTGCTCAGCAGTCAGCCCTCAAATGCCTGCCTATTTTCCTTTTTTTAAAAAGGTCTTCAGCAAATAGGATACCAGTCTAACCTCTCTAGGAAAGGAGTTTCAGAGCCTGGGAGAAGCTACCAAGAAGGCCACCTTCTGTGTTCCTACCAGGTATACTTGTGGGGTGGTTAGAGTCATCCCTAGAAGATATATGCTGGCTCATAGAGGACAATATAGACTTGAGATGCTAACTTAGGTAGTAATGACCTTGGGATATAAATCTTCATTTATTTAGTTCTCACATGCAAGAACAAAGAATGTCCAAAGTTTCTTCCTCGTTGGATGAGACTATGAGCATTTTTGCAGGTTTCTCAATTATGTTTTGCATTTTGTGATATTTTTGGTTGCAAAATCCCTTTTGTTTTATAGTAAAAAAATGCACAGTAGTTTTAGCAGTTTTCTCTGCAAAAAGGTTTGTTCTGAAAACCAATAGGTTTTGTACAAATGATTTATCTCTTCATTTGTTTATAGTTAAAAGCATCCAAATGTGAACAACCTCATAGAACTTCACTTTTTTCCCCGACAGCTTTCTAAACATATCTAAACTCTTTCTTGTTGAAACTGAGAAAATTTGCAATTATTCAGTGGTTGTTGTTGTTGTTAGAATCATAGAATCATAGAGTTGGAAGAGATCGCAAGGGCCATCCAGTCCAACCCCCTGCCATGCAGGAAATCCAGATCAAAGCATCCCCGACAGATGGCCACCCAGCCTCCGTTTGAAGACCTCCAAGGAGGGAGACTCCACTACACTCCGAGGAAGGAGTGTGTTCCACTGTCGAACAGCCCTTACTGTCAGGAAGTTCCTCCTAATGTTGAGCTGGAATCTCTTTTCCTGCAGCTTGCATCCATTGCTCCGGGTCCTAGTCTCTGGAGCAGCAGAAAACAAGCTTGCTCCCTCCTCAATATGACATCCTTTCAAATATTTAAACAGGGCTATCATATCACCTCTTGTTGTTGTTAACTGCCTTCGCCTCAATCTCGACCCATGGCGACCTTGCTGATGAGACATCTCCAGGCCCCCCTGTCCTCTACTGCTCTGTCCAGCTCCTGCAAACTCATATTCATGGTCTCTTTAATTAAGTTCATCCATCTAGCATGTGGCCTTCCTCTCTTTCTACTTCCCTCCACCTTTTCTAATATTATTGTCTTTTCCAACGATTCATCCCTTCTCATGATGTGTCCAAACTATGACAGTCTAAGTCTTGTCATCTTGGTTTCTAGGAATATTTCTGGCTTCACCTGCTCTAGGATCCATTTGTTTGTCCTTTTGGCTGCCCATGGGATCCTCAGCACTCTTCTCAGCACCACATCTCAAATGAGTTGATTTTCTTTCTATCTTCTTTCTTGACTGTCCAGTTCTTATATTCACACATGGTAATAAGGAATACAATGGCTTGTATGATTCTGATTTTTGTGCTGAGTTGTATGTCTTTGCATTTTAGGAACTTTTCTAGTTCTTTCATAGCCCCCATTCTTAATCTTCTTCTGATTTCCTGGCTGCAGTCCCCATTCTGATCAATGTTTGATCACAGATATGAGAACTCTTTTACTATTTCTATTTCTTCATTGTCGAGGTTGAATGTGTGTAAATTCTCTGTGGTCATTATTTTTGTTTTCGTTATGTTCAATAGTAAGCCTGCGTTTGCACTTTCTTCCTTGATCTTCCTTAGTAGTTGTTCCAGGTCTGTGAGGTTCTCTGCTTGTATTATGGTATCATCAGTATATCTCAGATTGTTGATATTTCTCCCTCCTATTTTCACTCCTCCCTCTTCCATGTTCAAGCCTGCTTTCCTTACAATATGTTCTGCATATGAGTTGAATAGGTAGAGTGCTAGGATGCAGCCTTGTCTGACTCCTTTGCCAATTGGAAAACATTCTGTTTCTCCATGTTCTGTCCTGACAGTAGCCTCTTGTTCCAAGTACAGATTCGTCATTAGGACTATCAGATGTGTTGGCATTCCCAGGTCTTTAAGGGCATTCCATAGCCTTTCATGAGCTTTGCAGTCAAAGGCTTTGCTGTAGTCTATAAAGCACATGCTGATATTCTTATGGAATTCTTTGGTAACCTCCATTAGCCATTGTATATTTGCAATGTGATCCCTGGTGCCTCTTCCTTTCCTGAACCCTGCTTGGACCTCTGGGATTTCTCTCTCCATGTATGGTTGGAGCCTATGTTGCAGAATTTTGAGCATGATTTTGCTTGCATGGGATATTATTGCTATGGTTGCATAGTTGCTGCAGTTTTTTGTGTCTCCTTTTTTGTGGATGGGGATGTATATTGATCGCTTCCAATCTGTTGACCATTGTTTTGTTTTCTATATCTGTTGACATATGTCGGTTAATACTAGAGTTGACTCTATCAATGTGGATTGCAATAGTTCTATTGGAATATCATCTGTTCAGAAACAGTCCACCAATGTTATTCATTACATCTGTTATACTCTTGAGAAAATGTTTCACTGAGCTAATAAATGAGTGATGTTGATAACAGTAGAGATTCCCAAATAGCCATTTTATTCATTTGCTCATATCTTTGCATACATGTATAATTGTTCCCTGCTCAAAATTATGAGCTGAAGCTTTCTGCATTTGTCTGATTATTCTCAATCTATGTGTGTTTCTCATTGGTGTTTGATAACTGCTGCTCTCCATCAAATTGCTGACCAGCTTCCTGTTATTCAAGATCCAACATATTGCTTAAAAGTCTAGGAATATTGTGCTGCTCCCCCAATTCTGTGCTAACAGCATAATCTGCAATAGTTCATGCAAATAACTGCTGGTTTCTTTGCAGATCTAAAATAATTTTTGGAGAACATATCTGTGCTTGCTGATATGCATTGTTCTTTTGGAAACTGAGCACCATGCCTATTTGTTGTTTTGCTAAACAGCATTAAAACCCACTCCTGTTGTTGTTGTTGTTGTTGTTGTTGTTGTTGTTGTTGTTGTTGTGTGTCTCCAAGTTATTTCTGTCTTATGATGACCCTAAGGGAAAACTATCATGGGGATTTCTTGGCAAGATATCTTCAAATAATGGGATTGTCTTTGTATTTCTTTGAGGCAGAAGAATGTGACTTGCCTAAGGTCACCAATGGGTTCCCATGGCCAAGTGAAGATTTGAGCCCTGGTCTCCAGAGTCATAGTCCAACACTCAAACTACTACACCACCATGGCTCCCACTGCACTCAGTGAAAAATGTTTAAGCATAACAAGAAAGATTCTCATAGTCTGCTTTGGAAAAGTATTAGTTTTCCCTCTATTTGCTTCACTTTAGGATTTGATAAGCAGAAATGAAAGTGGGATCTGTTTATTATTGGGCCTGAAGAGGAAGAGCCCTCCCCTCCCTCCTTCCAACTGTCATCTTCTGGCCTGGGAGGGAGTGAAATGACAGGCCCAACACCATCGGGCCCAGCCTCGATTAAGAAAAAGAGCCCTCCCTCCGGTCCATCTGCCTTGGTCCAGGCCTCAGAGAGAGAGAGAAGAATACTGGACCTGATCCCCTGCCCCTTCACCATTCCCTTCTCCTTTTGTGTCGTGTCTTTTTAGATTGTAAACCTGAGGGCAGGGAACCGTCTGTTATCCCCTCTGTTGTAAGCCGCCCAGATTCCCAGTGATTGGGCGGCATATAAATAAATCCTGTTGTTGTTGTTGTTGTTGTTGTTGTTGTTGTTGTTGTTTTGTGTTTTCCAGTTATTTCCAACTTATGACAAGCCTAAGGTAAGCCTCCTAAAGAGTTTCCTTGGGAAGAGATATTCAGAGGAGTGTTTCCAATACTTTCTCTTAGGAGAAAGTGTGATTTGCTCAAGGGTACCTTATGAATATCCATGGCTGAGTGGAGACTGAATCTAACATTCAAACCAGTACACCATGCTGGCTCTCAGCACCTGTTTCTACTTGATCACATTTATGGCCCAACCTTTCTCCAAGAAACTCAAGACATTGCACATGGTTCAATGCCAGTAAATTATTACAGCCTCAAAAGTAATCTCAACGTTCTGGTTAGTTGGGAAATCTGAGTCACTTTTATCTCAGGATCATGCAGTGCATGTTGGTGACGTTTTGAATCTAAAACTCTCTGCATCTTAGTCTTATTATTATTATTATTATTATTATTATTATTATTATTATTAACCTTTATTTATAAAGCGCTGTAAATTTACACAGCACTGTACATACAATCTTTTAGTTACACAGTTCCCTGCCCTCAGGTTTACAATCTAAAAACAGTCTTGGAACCAAACTGAATTCACTCTCACAAGGTATATCATCTGCCTGTACTTTTCAACACTATAATTTTTGTGTGTGTGCAGAGTGCAGATGGAGGAATCTTTAATAATAATAATAATAATAATAATAATAATAATAATAATAATAATAATAATAAT
>NC_056525.1:243119717-243132379 GCF_019175285.1 Sceloporus undulatus
TCCCGATGATTGGAGACCCAGCCATCACATTTGCATACATGTATAATTGTCCTGCCCTCAAAATTATGAGCTGAAGCTTTCTGCGTTTGTCTGATTATTCTCAATCTATGTGTGTTTCTCATTGGTGTTTGATAACTGCTGCTCTCCATCAATTGCTGACCAGCTTCCTGTTATTCAAGTCCAACATATTGCTTAAAAGTCTAGGAATATTGTGCTGCTCCCCAATTCTGTGCTACAGCATATCTGCAATAGTTCATGCAAATAACTGCTGGTTTCTTTGCAGATCTAAAATAATTTTTGGAGAACCTATCTGTGCTTGCTGGTATGCATTGTTCTTTTGGAAACTGAGCACCATGCCTATTTGTTGTTTTGCTAAACAGCATTAAAACCCACTCCTGTTGTTGTTGTTGTTGTTGTTGTTGTGTGTGTGTCTCAAGTTATTTCTGTCTTATGATGACCCTAAGGGAAAACTATCATGGGGATTTCTTGGCAAGATATCTTCAATAATGGGATTGTCTTTGTATTTCTTTGAGGCAGAAGAATGTGACTTGCTAAGGTCACCAATGGGTTCCCATGGCCAAGTGAAGATTTGAGCCCTGGTCTCCAGAGTCATAGTCCAACACTCACTACTACACCACCATGGCTCCCACTGCACTCAGTGAAAAATGTTTAAGCATACACAGAAGATTCTCATAGTCTGCTTTGGAAAAGTATTAGTTTTCCCTCTATGTTGCTTCACTTGGATTTGATAGCAGAAATGAAGTGGGATCTGTTTATATTTGGGCCTGAGAGGAAGAGCCCTCCCCTCCCTCCTTCCAACTGTCCTTTCTGGCTGGGAGGAGTGAATGACAGGCCCAACACTCAGGCCCAGCCTCGATTAAGAAAAAGAGCCTCCCTCGGTCCCTCTGCCTTGGTCCAGGCCTCAGAGAGAGAGAGAGAATGCTGGACCTGTCCCCCTCCCTTCACCATTCCCTTCTCCTTTTGTGTCGTGTCTTTTAGATTGTAAACCTGAGGGCAGGGAACCGTCTGTTATCCCCTCTGTTGTAAGCCGCCCCAGATTCCAGTGATTGGGCGGCATATAAATAAATCCTGTGTTTGTTGTTGTTGTTTTGTGTTTTCCAGTTATTTCCACTTATGACAAGCCTAAGGTAAGCCTCCTAAAGAGTTTCCTTGGGAAGAGATATTAGAGGAGTGTTTCCAATATCTTCCTCTTAGGAGAAAGTGTGATTTGCTCAAGGTACCTTATGAATATCCATGGCTGAAGTGGAGACTGAATCTAACATTCAAACCAGTTACACCATGCTGGCTCTCCAACACCTGTTCTACTGATCACAATTTTTTTTGGGCCCAACCCTTTCTACAGAACTCAAGACATTGCACATGGTTCAATGCCAGTAAATTATTACAGCTCAAAAGTCATCTCCACGTTCTGGTTAGTTGGGAAATCTGAGTCACTTTTATCTCGGATCATGTGTGCATGTTGGTGCGTTTTGAATCTAAATCTCTCTGCATCTTAGTATTATTATTAGTATTATTATTATATTATTATTATCCTTTATTTATAAGCGCTGTAAATTTACACAGCACTGTACATATTATTATATTAGTATTATTATTATTATTTATTACCTTTATTTAAAGCGCTGTAAGTTTACACCATAAGTTTACATACAATCTTTTAGTTAGACAGTTCCCTGCCCTCAGGTTTACACTTAAAAACCGTCTTGGAACCAAACTGAACTCACTCTCACAAGGTATATCATCTGCCTGTATTTTTCAACACTATAATTTTTGTGTTGTGTGCGAGTGCAGATGGAGGAATCTTAAAATAATAATAATAATAATTAAATAATAATAATATAATAATAATTTTGTTTTATACCGCCCTTCCACAGATCAGGGCGGTTAACAACATAATAAAATACAATACAATACAATTTTAAAACAACAACAGAATAAAACCCCTGTTAGCCAATCCTCTTTGCCACGAAGAGGAGGGGGCCCAATGGACTTTAGTTGGGGAATGCAAGATGGAATAGAAAGGTTTTCAGATCCTTTCTGAATTGGGCCAGGGAGGTGGTCGAGCGGAGCTGTGGGCAGCATGTCCAAAGGGCCGGGGCGGCGATGGAAAATGTCCTCCTCGTAGTGGAGGACAACCTAGCCCCTGGCACCCTAGAGTTGCTGCCAGGTTCTGAGGGTGCGGGACGAATGTACGGGGAGAGGCGGTCCTTCAGGTATCTGGGCCCAAGCCATTTAGGGCTTTATGGTCATCACCAACACCTATATTGTGCCCAGAAGCGAAATGGCAGACACTGCAGATCTTTGAGCACTGGTGTAATATGGCTGGCCCTGAAGTTCCAGTGACCAGCCTGGCTGCCATATTTCGTACCATTTGTAGCTTCCGGGTTTGGTATAAGGGTTGCCCCATGTAGAGTGCATTGCAGAAATCCCATCTCGAGGTTACCAGAGCAGTACTACCGTTTCAAGGTCCCTCTGGGCCAGGTATGGGCGCAGCTGGCGAATAAGCCGAAGCTGATACAGGTGTTCTTGACCGTCGCATTCACCTGAGCATTCAGGTGAAGTGACGAGTCAAGAAGCACCCCCAGACTGCGCACAGAGTCCTTCACAGGGAGCGTGACCCCGTTCAGGACAGGTGGAACTACCGCCATTCCTGGACCCGGGGGACCTATCACAAGTACCTCCGTTTTCTCTGGTTCAATTTGGTCGGTTTTCCCTCATCCAGCCCATTACTGACTCTGACAGGCCACGAGAGGAGAGAACGCCCTCCTTAGTCACTGCATCAGTCGGAGCATAGAGAAAATTATTTGGGTGTCATCAGCGTACTGATAACCCCCGCCCCATGTCTCCGGATTCTTCCCAGCGGTTTCATGTAAATGTTAAATGCATGGGAGACAGAATGGCTCTTGAGGGACCCGGTTTTAAGGGCCCTCTATCGGAGCACACGTCTCCCAGCTGCACATCTGGGACTTCCCGGAGAGTAGGACCGGAACCACTGGAGCGCAGTGCCCCCGATTCCCACCTCTGCCAGGTGCCCCAGAAGGTACCATGGTCTATGGTATCGAAAGCCGCTGAGATGTCCAAGAGCACCAACAGGGACATGCTTCCCCTGTCAATGCCCAGACGGAGTCATCGACCAAGGCGACCATGGCAGTCTCAATCCCGTAACCCGCCCGGAAGCACGTTTGAAATGGGCCAGATAATCCATTTCATCCAAGACGCCTGAGCTGGATTGCAACCGCCCTCTCGATCACCTTCCCAGAAATGGCAGCAGCGAAACTGGCCGATAATATTAGTACCAGGGGTCGAGGAGGGGCTTTTTTATGAGGTTTTACAATGGCCAATTTTGTTCAGATGGGAATTGCCCTTCCCTCAAAGATGTTATAATCCGGCGTACATAAGTTAACGCTGGTCCCCCCTGGGCCGCTAGCCAGAGGGACAGGGATCGAGAGAGCAAGTTGTCTTCCGAAAACTTCCGGGATCTTTGTCCACATTATCGGTACTTACCAACTCAAACCGATCCAGTTTAATAGAGTCCACGGAGGCTCTGCACGCCTCTACCCTAGGTTCTGCTTGAATGTCGGCATTAAGACCTTCGCTTATACGAGGGTTTTATCCGCGAAGAAGTTATTAAATTGGTCGCAGCAGGCCTTAGAAGGTTCAGGGTCTGGTTCAGGGCAGGGGGGCTGAGTTAGCTCCCTAACCACCCTGAACAACTCTGCTGGACGCGACTCCGCGGACGCGACACGAGCACCATAGAACGAGTTCTTAACTGCTCGTATCGCCTCTCCATAGTCCTCTAACAGTTGGTATAGGAGAGCCTTGTCGTCTAAGCAAAGGTGTTTCCGCCAATGGTACTCTAGCCATCGCAGTTCCCGCTTCCTTGCCCGGAGATCTTCCGTATACCAGGGCTTATGCTTGGAAGCGGGCCTGAGAGGGCGCTTGGGAGCGATACTGTGTATAGCCCTAGAGAGACCGGTATTCCAAATACCGGTGAGGGCATCAACAGAGTCGCCGTCACTTCCAACCATGAGCCCCTCTAAGGCTTCCTGGAACCTTTTGGGTTCCATCAGCCTTCGAGGGTGGACCATCCTAACAGGTCCACCACCCCCGGGGGGGATCTGGGTAGAGCCCTTGATTTTTGCCTCCACCAGGAAGTGATCCGTCCATGACAGGGGGGAAATATTAGTTATTTCCGCCCACGGATTTTCCGCATCCGAACAGAAGACCAAATCAAGAGTATTACCCGCACAGTGCGTAGGACCCACTATCAGCTGGGACAGGCCCATGGCCGCCATGGTATCCATGAATTCCCGAGCCGCATCGGATGGAACATAGCTGGCCTTGAGGGAGATGTTGAAGTCACCCAGGACAAGTAGCCTGGGCGTCTCCAACATCAGCTCAGCGACCAGCTGTGTCAGCTCGTTAAGGGAGTCCGCTAGCGCACGGGGTGGCCGATACACTAACAGAATCCCTAGACTGTCCCTAGCAACAGAATAATCAAGATTTCATCTGCATAAATGCCACTGAAAAAAAACTGGCTAGGACACCTCTCCCCAGTGTGCTAGCTCTCAGATGAAGACACAGAAATATATGGTCCACATCTGAGTATATGATTTCAGCCCAAATCAGGATATCCTTCGGTGTTTCATGATTTCTCAGTTATTCCCCCCAAAGGCCTTCATACTCCTAATGGATGGATTGTAAAACCCAAGATACTGTCACCCACCAGCTGCTCCACACTGAGCTACATGCAGATTCCAACTACAAACAAACAAGCAAATGCAGCCAAAAATATTTTCAAAGGCTGCATTTTTCTCCAAGGTCCTGATTTCTCCTTGATGAGAAAGGCATAGACATGACAGTCATTGTTGGCAAAACAAAATTTGCACTTAATTTTTGTGTTTTTGCTCCATCATTAAAATTGTTACAAGTATAGGTACACCTCAGTTAATGGAGCAGACATGCTTCTTATTTCTTTCACATAAAAAGTGGAGAGTGGTGGAGTCTTCTTTTCCTGAAGTTTTCAAACAGAAACTGGAGGAAGCTGAATGGGATCTCAATTGATGGTTATGCCAGAAAACAGCTGATGAGGACAATGCTTGCTTGGCTTTTCTTTACAACATAGCTATGTGTTGAATGGCAGGCAGGGGTAGAAAGAAGTCAAGAATGGATTTGTTGCACAATGATGAAGATATCTTCTGAACTCTCCAAGGGTCCTCTAGAGGTTCTAGAATGTAACATTATTGTTATTCATTGCTTATTGGTACATATTTGACAACAGTCCTCAGCTGCCCTCTGACCTTCCCCCAACTACTTCGGTGCAGGAAAACAGTTGAGTCTGGGGTGGATGAGTGTAGAGTCTATTAGATAAAAAGAAACTCCAAAGGGAGATTGCCAGGAGGAGTCTCCTCACTTTGACATGCAAGATGCCTCTTCTTCATCCATGCCATTCTAGTTCTTCCTAATCTCTAGTTATGAATTATAACAGCTCCAGTCCAAATACTATACCTCAACCATTTGGCTTATGGAGTCCTGCAGCACACAGTCTTATTTTTTCCCCCTGTGCTGCTTTTAAATCCGCATTAAAACACTGGACAATGTCTTCTGAAGTTAGGGAACTGAAGATCATCTATATGAAGATGACAGCCAGCTCTTTCTCTTCTTTTCCTCTCATGCCAAGGAATCTATGATGGTCCTGAACAGTCATTGGGGCATACCAATGGATTGTACAGGGGTTGATGAGACAGATGTAACCAAAACTATTCAGAAGAGCAGTTAAGGATGTGTGAGATTTTGCTCTATCATATACACTGAGTACCAAATGAGAGCAACTTTTCATGTAAATGTTCCTGCAGATGCTTGGCTATGCCAGAATAACATTGATAAGAGATTACTCTCACTGTCCTACACAAAGCTATGAATATCTTTCCCAATTTTTGCTGGCTAGCTAAGGCCTTGGCACATGAGAAAGGGTGATCTACCCCCTTCCCATTCGGAATACTTTCTAGCAACTTCTGGAATATGGGTAATGGATCAGCATAGTAAGACATGATACAAGAATTGACCTTTTCAATAATGGCAGCCAGGCTGCAGCATTCTCTCTAGAAAGAGGCTTATCCCCTTCTCCCAACTTTTAGGAGAGTGACAAGTGCTTCTTCTTTTCTTCCACCTCACCTTTCATCAGTTTGAATTTTGCCATGTATTTTTAAACTGACCCAGTTGTTTATGCTCCTCTGTTGCAGCTGTTTTAATTATTTAATGGTTTTTAAATAGCTTTTCATGTGTTTTAAATAGTTTTGTTCTGCTCTCTGGATAATTTAAAGATGGTTCACTCTGTTCTTGACTTAATTATTACATTTTTAAATGTAATATGTATATGACCTTACAGGACCTTTTGAGATGAAAAGTGATTCATAAATATGATTAATATGATAAACATTATCATTGGCTTCTGCCACACTGCAGAATTAATGCAGTTTGACACTACTTTCACTGCCATGGCTCTATCCTATGGGATCCTGCGATCTGTAGTTTGTTTTGGCACCAGAACTCTCCAACAGAGAATTCCATAGCACTGAGCCATGACAGTTAAAGCAGTGTCAATCTGCATTAATTCTGCAGTGTAGATGCAGCCATAATTATGATAAAATAAATGCATTGTTTTTCTTTCTGATCTCATTATTTATATTGTATTTGGGAATCATTCCAAGGCCAAAGGATGGAGTAGAGGTTTTTTGGTTTTTTTTTTTTTTTTTTTTTTTTTTGAACAGACAAGTAAATAAATGAACAATACTTTTTCAAGTTCTCACATCATCCTACTAACAATACCACCCCCTCCAGAAACAATCACAATTCATTTCTCAGTGGGAATGAGAGTTGTAGTTTTTCTTAACCCGATTTTCCTTTTTTGTGGATTCAAAGAACAGTTTTAGGTTCTATGGAACATCGACATAAGAAGTATAACAGCATAACTAGTACTAGTGGCTTAGTATCATAGCTAAGAAGATGAGCTGGTCAGAAAAGATCTGTTTGGAATCTTGTGTTTGCCAGAAAGTCACATGAAATTTACATGTTGGTACCATTCTTAGTATGATGTTTAAGAAGGTGCATTAATCAGGAAAGCACTCCTTTTATGATCCCATCAGAGTTCTAAGCTCTTTTGAGGAGATTCTTCTCTGTGCTGCACCATCTTCTTAGACTTCTTTGGTGGGAACAAGTGAGAGGGCCTTCTTGGTGGCTGCTCCCAGGCTTTAGAAGTCCCTCCCTAGTGAGGTTGGGATGTTCTCATCCTTGCTTTATGCCAACAGGTTTTTAGAAATTGACTGAGGTAGTTTTTAAACACTGTATAGTTTAAAAACACTGTTTTAAAGGTCTTTTAATGAATTTTAACGTTTATATATTGTTCAATTTTAAAAAAAATAACTTTCATTTTTATACTTTTATTGATGGTTTTGTATAGTTTTAATTGTGCTACTTTTAAATATATTGTTAGCTGTCTTGATTCTCAATACTGAGAAAAAGGAGGGACAGAAGTGAAAGCAAACTAACAATCTGGATTCATTTATTTGCTCTGTTGACTTTAAGGCACATCATTTTCTCTAAGCCTTGATCCATCCATTTATGGCCATGTTTGGCCTTTGGTCTTCCCTTTGTTTTGAACTTCAGCTTCCAGAAGTTGGCCAACAGTCAGAAATTATGGGAGCTTCAAATTATCTGAAGGACCAAAGGTTGAGAATGGCAGCAACAACGATGCGGATGATGTTGACGACAATGATGATATTTTTGTTTCAAATATTATTAATCATAATATTTGCAAAACACTTGAATACACCAAAGTGCTAGAGAATAAACACTAAGTAATACTTATTATCCATTTAAACAGTTTCCAGCAGGAATAGCCCACCTTCTTCAATTCAACTGCACTCCTCAAAGCTTAAAACTACCTCCAAGAATCTAGCAAAGTGGCCTACTTAAGTTCACTTTTCAAAGAAGCTTTTACCTACAGACAGAGAGAGAAATGGTGGGATGGAGGCGTCGGAGAGAAAAGATAATTCTTGATGTAATTGTTCCTCAGAAATCACAGGAACAAAGGGTAAGTGGTTAAATACTGCTCATGTTATTTTAAAACATATAGAGAAGTATTTCTAAAAAAAATTGTTTTCAAAGCAAGCTCTTATGTAAACACAATGATTAAGATAAAATAAATTACAGGCTTAATCCAAGAAAGAATCACACCACTCGTCGATGCCGTGTGCCTTTTCTCCCCCTCTGTTGCCCCTCTCAAAAGTGCTTGAAGTCCTTTGCTGACAGGTTAATTATTGGGGTAATCCGATGGATAAAGGGACTCGCTCTGAAGTGACTCCCACTGACTCAATTCTTGCTTAGAATTGCAGCTGCAAAAAATGCCACGGTTCCTCAAATCTATAGATAATGATCTCCTTGCTGCCTCTCATGGCTTTTTAAACAACATTTCATATGGCTTTGGTAAAGGCAGATTACCATGTGTACTGATGCAAACAAGAAACATGGGTGTACACGGGTCAAACTAGACAGAATGCAGGAGACACAAAAAAAATATTTTAAAAAAAGCTTTGTGGAAACACAACAGAGATCCAATAGCATCAGCATTCCAGAAGCTAGATTAAAATGGAGTTGGAGATGGGGGAAGATTGATCAAAGGTTTTCAAGGGAGGAGTACTAATTATTTTGCTTAACCCTGTACCAGTTTTAAACTGTTTCAATCTGTGTTTATTGTTAAATAGTTAGATGCAGTGATCCTCAAACTGTAGAGCTGTTAGTACAGTCTGCATAGCTCACGTTGTATTTGGGAGTCTCCATATTTTCATATTTTTATATCTGGAGCTAGTATTTTCTTAAGTCATGATAACCTTTGGAATATTAGCTGGAATTCTGGTGAGAAAGGAGAGCAGGCCCCAGGGCATGTGTAAGACCCAGGTAATGCTGCAGTCAAAGCCAAATGGGTGTGCTGATTGCTCCTTTCTCCCCATGGCCCTCTGCATATTCTCTTGTTGAGATAAAGATGAAGTCTTATTGCACTGAAGGCAGTAACCCCATACTTCCTACCTACTCCCTACCATGTTCCCAGCCAACCTCCCTATCCCTCCACTCTGAGGTTGTCTTAATTCAGTTGCTGTTTTTGTTCCCCTAAAATTAAAGTCATCAGTCAATCCAGAATCTAAGTGTAGATTCCTGGAAAGACGATCAGGTATTTGATATACAGTCATCCCTCCATATTTGCGGCTTTGATATTTGCGGATTTGATTAAAAAAGACTCTGGATTAGTAATGTAAGACCTCAAATCCTGTTTGGCTTGCTGACAGTGTAACACTGGACACATGTAATCAGATAGTACACCATCATAAGCCAACTAGATTGAGGAATAGTGCTGAACTCCAATCGATGGTCGATGGAGATCATGTTTAGTATCGCTTTGGCATCTGGAACCAGGGCTGAGGTGTACCAAAATAGTTCCAGTATACGGCAAGTGGAAATAAACACAAATGCTTCCGCCGTGCCAGATATGAAAGCGCCTTTAGAGTCATCAACGAACCAAAACTGCATGTCAAGAAAAAAATGAACTGGGGAGAAAGCCGGAGAACCCAGAGAAGAACCCAGCTGACATGGGAGAACATGACCAACTCAGAATCGAAAAAACCTTGCCCCCTCTTGTTGTGAGAGGGCCCGAGTTATTACCTGCAAAGTGGCTGGCAAAGTAAAGAAACTTATGGTACAAGCCACAGCCAAAATGAAGCAGCCTTTGAATGGTGGCTCTCTGCACCTTTTGCACCCGTTTCACGTAACCCCATCTGTTACACACAGAGCAGCCATGTTGTGCATTCTGGCACTGAGCACTCAATTGGAGCAATTGGGGTTGAGGCCTCTTCAAAGGGCAATCAGCATACGAGAGGGATTGGAGAACATACCATTCATTAAGCCAGCCAGCCCCCAAAGCCTGCCCTCTAACCTTCAGAGAGCACGATCCCATCCGGGAACTATTCAGATCAAACTAACCAACAAGCACGAGAACAGAAAACCTCCGTAAAATCTCGTAACTAACACGCCCATGAAGCTGACGTTATATTAGGTGAAAGTTATGTTGTAGAAGCCCAGAGTGCACAGATTGAAAGTGGGCAGCCAAGGGAGTATTGCTGGAGTCTCCAAAACATCTGCAGTAAACCGCCACGGCAGAAAGGCTGTGATTATTAAGTTCACCGAGGGGGGACGTCACATTAATAAACAAAGCCTCCAGAGGCCAAATATGTACAGCTTTGTATTGATATTCATAAACAACCGGAACTCCTCAAACCTTTGAGCTGGGCCACATGCTACGCAAATCAACTGGAGAAAAGACTGCTTTATTAATGTGTTGTCACCTTCCTAAAATAATCGTTCTTTGACAAAAATGAAAAGAGACTTAAGACCTTCCTGTTTTGGCAAGCCTTCCCAATGTCCCTTGATATTATGCGACTCCCCCCTATATGTAACAGTATTATCTGTCAGGGATGATGGGAGTTGTAGCTCTTCACCTCTGGCTCGAACTCACCACCTGGTTGTGCACGCGCTGACCAGTTTTGGCCAGTGGTTATAGCTTAGCACGGTTACAGAGAATAGGCTGAAGATCCTGACAAACTCTCCAAGCCTTCTCACTCTTGCTCACGAAGCTTCAGGATCCAGCTGGTTCTTGTAGCTAACCCAGACACCAGACAACTCAGGTCTTAATAAAAAATATCTACTTTATTCTACTATATACAGCTCCAAAACTATCCAACACAACTCCAATACAACAATAATACTCCTCACTATCCAACTACTACTACCCACACTACTACCCACAAAATACACTGGGATGTATAGTCATTATTTAGCATATCATGGTACCACCTACTGGTCTGTTTCCACCCAGTAGGCGTGTACATCTTCCCATTGTTCTCCTTGTTCATCCCACAATTATGATTTCATCATCTCAGCCTTGACCACTTAACAATTGTCAGGTGTGTTCATTATCCACTTGCAATTCTTGTCCTTGGCACTCTGGACCTGTTAATTGTTATACCATTCACACCTGTGTGGTTTCAATTGGCTTCTGCTGAGTCACTCTGACTCTCACATACATCTTTTATTCTCTTACTGTATAAACCCATGGCTTTTCCTTAACATTATCGAGTGCATTTAGCTGGCCTGGATCTGATGTATGTTTAATTTGTTAATTTGAAATGTTTTTACTGAAGTTTTATCTATGTATTGCAATTTTTACCTGTATTTTGTATTTGTCATTGCAGTTCTTATCTATACACCGCTATGATCAATGTGGAATAGCAGTTTTAATAAAACTTATGATTGATCAACGTGGAATGGAAAGCGGTTTTATAAATAAAACTTATTATTATATTATATTATTATTATTATTATTATTCGAGGGTGAAAAAATACTGCAAAAAGTGGCTTTTTTTGAGCCTAAAAGGGGCCTTAGCTGCGGTGGCATGGCTATATGGTGCTCCTTTGGGCTGTGTTGTAAAGATGCAGCACTGGAGGCATGCAATGATGCTGTGTGCTGTGTGGAGCGGCGTACGGCGTCAGGGTGCCCGGGGGCGGGGCAGTCTGTAATGGCCCTACATCATCCTGCAATTCCTCATAGATGTCCTGCTTGGCAAGGTCATTCCCGTCTTTCCCAATCCAGTAAGAATTTGCCTATATGACTCTCCCAAATCCTGCTCATTGCAGAGGAAATTCAGCTTGGCAGGTTGGTGGAAATGACATTGTTGTCAAGTTCTCAATTGGTTGATTCTAGAGCAGGAGTTGTTGTCAACATCAGCTGCTCAGTTAAACCCATTAAGACCTGATATTGGCCTTCAGTCTGGAGAGTTCCTTCTTTAGACTAGCCAGACTCTGGAAAATTCTCTTTGAAGTACAGCAGAGGTAGAGTTTGCCAGGATTTCCTCTCCCACATCTCGGATCACCCCTTTCACTCGTTGCCCCTCACTCCTGGAACTTCTTCCCCTGCAAGCAAAAGTCATCACTTCTTTAACCAGCTTCAAAACGGCAGCTGAGACCATCCTGTTCAGAGAAGCGTTCCAGGCATTGCATAATGTCACTTGCTATTTGATGTTCTTTTGTTGCTTGTTTTTTGAATCATTTCCTGTATTGCTATGTATTTTATATGTATTATCCTAATAGAGAGGCAGGCTAGCTCCACCAGGCCTCCCTGGAAGATGATAACCATCCATTAAGAAGCCAAGCCCTCCCTCCAGTCTATCTCCCCTGATCTGGCTTGGGTAGAGAAGATCTGCTGGCCCTCATCCTCTTCCCCACCACCACAGCCTTCTCTTTTGTATCGTGTCTTTTTAGATTGTAAGCCTGAGGGCAGAACCGTCCAATTAAAAAGATTGTATGTACAGCGCTGTGTAATACCGCGCTTTATAATTAGTTAATAATAATATAATAAAATAATAATTATATAATAATAATACTTGAAATCTCCATAAATGTTCCTCTGGTTCCCCCTGGAAGGACAACATTTGTAGCTACAAATGGTCTTTCATGCAACTTTTAGTAATGACCACAGAGTTGCACTGGAGGCTAGACCAGTAGAGAGAGACATATTATGAAATCTGTGAATAATC
>NC_056525.1:243132404-243168812 GCF_019175285.1 Sceloporus undulatus
AATAATATTTATTTGTATACCGCCCTCTGGCAAACCAATCCGGGTGGTTAACAACAGTAAAATATAAAATATGACAATTAAAAACACTTTATCCCTCCCCCCTTAAGACAATATTAAACAGTATAACATATTAAAAACACAATGTCAATGCATAAAAACAACAATTAAAAACTAAAAACCCTGATATCCCTCTGTTGATCCTCGACCATCACTAAGATGGGGCCACGGGAGGAATTATTCATAGATTTCATTAATATGTTCTCTCTATGACTGTGCATCTCTGTGGTCAACTTTAACTAAAAGTTGCATGGAAAGACCATTTGTAGCTACAAATGTTGTCTTCCAGGGGGAACCAGAGGAACATTTATGGAGATTTCAAGTATTATTATTATTATTATTATTATTATTATTATTATTATTAACCTTTATTTATAAAGCACTGTAAATTTACACAGCGCTGTACATACAATCTTTTTAATTGGACGGTTCCCTGCCCTCAGGCTTACAATCTAAAAAGACACGATACAAAAGGAGAAGGCTGTGGTGGTGGGGAAGAGGATGAGGGCCAGCAGATCTTCTCTACCTCCGAGGCCTAGATCAGGGGAGATAGACTGGAGGGAGGGCTTGGCTTCTTAATGGATGGTTAATCATCTTCCAGGGAGGCCTGGTGGAGCTAGCCTGCCTCTCTAGTAGGATAATACATATAAAATACATAGCAATACAGGAAATGATTCAATAAAACAAGCAACAAAAGAACATCAAATAGCAAGTGACAATTATGCAATGCCTGGGAACGCTTCTCTGAACAGGATGGTCTTCAGCTCCGTTTTGAAGCTGGTTAAAGAAGTGATGACTTTTGCTTGCAGGGGAAGAAGGTTCCAGGAGTGAGGGGCAACGAGTGAAAGGGGGTGAATCCGAGATGGGGGAGAGGAAATCCTGGCAAACGCTACCTCTGCCTGTACTTCCAAAGAGAATTTTCCAGAGTCTGGCTAGTCTAAAGAAGGAACTCTCCAGACTGAAGGCCAATATTCAGGTCTTAATGGGTTTAACTGAGCAGCTGATGTTGACAACGACTCCTGCTCTAGAATCAACCTAATTGAGAACTTGACAACAATGTCATTTCCACCAACCTGCCAAGCTGATACTTCCCTCTGCAATGAGCAGGATTTGGGAGAGTCATATAGGCAAATTCTTACTGGATTGGGAAAGACAGGGAATGACCTTGCCAAGCAGGACATCTATGAGGAATTGCAGGATGATGTAGGGCCATTACAGACTGCCCCGCCCCCGGGCACCCTGACGCCGTACGCCGCTCCACACAGCACACAGCATCATTGCATGCCTCCAGTGCTGCATCTTTACAACACAGCGCCAAAGGAGCACCATATAGCCATGCCACCGCAGCTAAGGCGCCCTTTTGAGGGCTCAAAAAAAGCCACTTTTTGCAGTATTTTTTGCACCCTTGAAATAATAATAATAATAATAATAATAATAATAATAATAATAATAATAAGTAATAATAATAATAAGTAATAATAATAATAATAATAATAATAATAATAATAATAATAATAATAATAATAAGTTTTATTTATAAACCGCTATTCCACGTTGATCATAATCATAAGTTTTATTTATAAACTGCTATTCCACATTGATCATAGCGGTGTAAAGATAAGAACTGCAATGACAAATACAAAATACAGGGTAAAAATTGCAATACATAGATAAAACTTCAGCAAAAACATTTCAAAATTACAAATTAAAACCATACATCAGATCCAGGCCAGCTAAATGCACTCGATAATACTGTACATATAGGGGGGAGTCGCATAATATCAAGGGACATTGGGAAGGCTTGCCGAAACAGGAAGGTCTTAAGTCTCTTTTAAAAGAGATCCAGGGAGGTGGCGGAGCGGAGTTCCTTGGGAAGGGTGTTCCAGGTCCCAGGGGCCGAGATGGAAAAGGCCCTTTGTGAAGTTGACACATATCTCGTTGTCAGGATCCTCAACAAATTCTTCCCAGATGACCTGAGTGTGCGGGGCGGATTATATGGGGAGAGGCGGTCCTCCAAGTACCCTGGGCCCAAGCCATTTAGGGCTTTATAGGTTATAACCAACACCTTGTATTGTGCCCAGAAGCAAACAGGCAGCCAATGGAGATCATGCAGAATAGGCGTTATATGGTCAGCCCTGGGACGTCCAGTGACCAACCTAGCTGCCATATTCTGCACTAGCTGAAGCTTCCGGGTTTGGTACAAGGGTTGCCCCATGTAGAGCGCATTACAGAAATCCAACCGAGAGGTTACCAGAGCATGTACCACTGTTTCAAGGTCCCCCCGGCCTAGGTAGGGTCGCAGCTAGCGTATCAGCCGAAGCTGGTAGCAGGCGCTTCTGACCGTCGCATCTACCTGAGAAGTCAGCTGGAGCGACGAATCCAAAAGCACCCCCAGACTGCGAACTGAGTCCTTCAGTGGGAGCCTGACCCCATTCAGGACAGGTGGACAAATTTCACTACCCGGACCGGGAGGAAGGCTGGATCGAGGCTGTGATGTGAGGTTGTTGTGGCCCAGATCTAGCTAGGATTGGGGATGTCTATAGAGCCCTGTACTTGACATTTTTCCTGATTCTGAATTGATGTACTGCTGTTAAGTCATCTCATGATATGTCCAAAGTACAGCAGCCTTAGTTTGGTCATTTTTGGTTTTATGATCGAGATCCTACATTGGAGTTGTATTGTTTAAAAATATGCATGTGGATTGTAGAATAACAGGACTGTGTGATAGAATCAACTAAATATTCTGCCAATCCAATCTTTAACCAAGTAAATTTACTACAAAGGTACATGCACATCTATGCACAATACACAATGTGCATCAATGTACAATGTGCAAGGCATACAAGTGCATAATGCACATTGACATACATAATGCTAATCAAGAGTCATTCACCTACCCCTATTTCTTCCTTGGCGGATTGAAGGTTCCCCCAAGGAATTTTATCATATCCTTTAGACACTCTCAGTCTATAGATATATTTCACAGATAAGATAGTCTAGGCATAGTTCTATGTTGTTGTTGTTGTTGTTGTTGTTGTTGTTGATGTGTGCTTTTACATCATATCTGACTTATGGTGATCCTAAGACAAACATATCATGGTATTTTCTTGGCAAGATTTGTTCAGAAGGGGGTTGCCTTTGCCGTTCTCATAAGAAGTAAAGTTTCCCTAGCTAAGAACTGCTATTTTCCTTCCTCCCACCACTGCTTCCTCCTACCATTACTTCTTTGTTGAATCCACAACATAAATCTAACCCATGCAGTTGTCACAGTTTGCATTTAGCAGTGTCAGAATTTAATCTAGCATAACATATATTTACCAGCACAGGGTGTGATAATATTACCCTTCTCTTTCTACAGCTAGTGGCTGGAGTATGTTGAGCATTTCAAAGTGGGCCAACTTCTTTCCAAAGATTACAGCAGTTAAAAAATATTTTGTTCTGGTTGTATGACGCTTAACCTATACAGTTGTATGGGTTCCGTGCCATACAACCAGAGCACATTATTATTTTTCTCCCTCTAAGAGAATACAGTACTATTCTCCAAATAGGAATAGTATGCTACTCTCCATAATCCCTGTATAGAGCAATGAGTAGTATTTTGGTCATGGACCCCTTTGTGATACAAATAAATCCTACAAAATACCATTCCTAGAAAAATGCACAGAAACAAAGGCAAATTTTGCACATGGTTTGTTTTATTCAAAGATATAGCCGTGTTAGTCTGTAGAATCAGTATGGAGAGAGATCTTATAGCACCTTGGAAACTAACTGAAATAAAGACGTTGGCAGCATGAGCTTTCATAGACTTCATTTTACTCCCTCAGATTACTTTATACATTGTAAATTTATTTTCTTCCCACAGAGCATCCTGGAGCAAGAAAAAAAATATGTAATGAACACTTGCAAAAGATTAAAATATCATCCTACAATTCACCATGATGGTGGGGGAGGGGGGCAATGTAAAGGGGACAAAATCAAAAGGGAGTGAAACATTTTTTATACCGAGTTATGAACCTCCTGACACACATCCATGGATCTACTGAACTCAATGGACTCAATGTATACTTCTTCTACATTCAAAGTTTCTATTTATCTTTAAAATTTAAAACTGCTGGTTGTAGGGCTCAGATGTGAGGGAAGGAATCATAGAGTTGGAAGAGTCTCCACAGGCCATCAAGTTCAACAAGTTTGGGGTATTTCTTGGGCCATTTTAGACCTGTTGTTGTATGCCTTCAAGTCAATTCCAATTCATGGTGACCCTAAGACAACCCTATCATGGAGTTTTCTTGGCAAGATTTGTTCGGAGGAGGTTTGCCATTGCCTTCCCCTGAGGCTGAGAGCATGTGATGTGCCCAGGGTCACTCACTGTTTTTCATGGCTGAGCTGAGAATCGAACCCTGGTCTCCAGAATCATAGTCCAACACTAAATCGTTACACCATGCTGGATCTCATTTTAGACCCAGAAGAGGCCCTGTTGAACAACAGGAAGTATTTGAAAAGGGGGGCCTAAGGTGATCATGGGATTCCTCTATCCTCTCTTCCTATTGGTTGCATTCTCTTCAGAGAAGTGGTGGCATGTTGGGCAGCCTGTCCACAGAGCTTTTGCAGGTACAGAAGCAGTGGTGGTGGATCCGGAGACAGGGCTTCCCTTTTGCCTGTGCTGCTCAGTGTAGGGAAGTGATCTAGCACAGCGCCTGGCATGAGAACAGTGCGCTGACCCAATTCAGGTCCAATCCAGCTGTTCACATGCCACAAAACCTTGTGCTAACTCCAGGGTTTCAGGAAAACACTAGAGGGATCCTGTGACTGCCAACCCCAAGGCAAGGTCAGTTTGACAGTGAAGACTTGCAGTATACTGCCAGAAGATGCCATGTGCTGTGCTAACAGGCATTACCAGCCTTAGGGTGGGGAGAAGATTTTTTTGAGCTTGTTCCCACTTAGGATTTGATACGAATTAAAATAAAACGTTTTTAATAAAATCGAATTAAAATAACACAGTTGTTATCGCGCTTTCAGAATCGCTTTATTCATCGTTCCCATCTGCTTGTTTAATTCGGATTTTTTACCTGCAAGCGTTCAGTAAGCGTTCTCACTTGGCATGAAATCGGTGTTTAAATAAAGCGATTCTTCTCCTCCATACCTTATTTGGAGTTGTCAATCAATACTACGTCAGAATGACGTAACGTTAACCCGCATTAATCTGAATCGATTTATCTGTGACATCGTTTCCATCTCTGTGACCGTTTCTGATTCGATTTATTTTTGGCGGTTTTTTTTTTTAATGGACCAATCAAGGCGCTTAAACGATCAAACGTCATAAGCGCTGTCTGCCTTATTATATACATTTTCCCTCCGAATTTAGTAGGAAACCCAAGCTCTTTCCAGAGGAACTATGGGATAGGTTTTCCAGGGCAGCATCCCCGCTTCATGTCCCTTCAGATCAATGAAGGAGGCTGCTGGAAAAGCAGGGAGGGAGCACTCTTCCCAAAGATTCTCTTTCCAGGGTTGGAGGAGAAGGCAGATTCCGTTTGAGAAAGAGAGGGAGAAAGGCTCTATCCCCCCCCCCATTGATCAGAGCCTTTCCCTGCCTGGGCGACATCAGATGCCTCCTCGCGAGGAGGCTTCCCTTCCCTGCCTGGGTGAGATCAGAGCCCAAGCGGGCAGGGGATGCCTCTTTGAGAGGAGCCTTCCCTTCCTGCCTCTCCTCCGTTAGAAATGGGCTCTCCCCACACAGAGGGGAGGTTGCAATCCACCGGGAGAAGCCTTGTAGTCCTTTGCAGATGCAGGCGCTGGAGCAGCCGGGACTTCAGGCGCTTAAAGCGCTGAAGAGATTAAGCGCCTGTAAACCATTAAAATAAAAAATAAAAATAATCCTTATCTCTTATTGAAAGACCACAGCGAACAAAGGGGTGAGGGAAGCAAAAATGGCGACAGCCACGACGGATGGGGACAGAAAGGGCAACTCCCCCAATGACAGCCCCCATCGCAGTCAGCTCCTCCCATCCTTCTAGCCCGATTCAAATGCTATCGTTCTCATCTAAATACTCCGGTTCCTAACTCGAATCAAGGGAAAAACACTAGGTAGGACCCTAGTGTTTTTTTTAACACGCGTTAAATGAGGAAAACACGGATTTAAATTTTAACCCGCTTCTGGATTCGATTTCTTGTGGGAACGATTCCGGGTTGGTCTAGAACTGTTCTAGATTTAAACCGAATCCTAATGGGCACACTGCCTAATGAAATCGATTCAGAACGCGGGGTTTCCCCTAGTGGGAACAAGCTCTTTGTCAATTTAAAAGCAAAATCCTGAGACCCCATCAGTGATTTAATAAACCATCTAAAATTTCACACAAGATTCACAAATTTCTTTTTAGCTGAAGTCAGACTAGATACTCTCAAGGTCTGATTCCCTATAGATGAAGGATCTTTTACTTTGGAAAGCCAGGAGCCTGAAATCATTAGTGAAGCAAAGAGAAGTGAGGCCTATATATCTTAAGCACTGTGATGAGAGAGGCTTAGAGGAATCGGTTTACTCTTTATTTATTTTCCTATTGTTCATTTGGGACTTACTATTAATTCAAACAATTTTTTTAAAAAATTAAACCAACTTAATTACAAGCTTTATTTTAATTGGGGGATAGAAGATAGAATATGATGAAGTTTTTTCTTTTGTTTGTTTGCTTGTTTATTTGTTTTTATATCTAAGTCTATGTTACATTTGTGTGTGTGTCCTGGATTTTAAATTTTAAATTATCAATAAACATGTTTTAAAAGATTTTAAGTTCAAATTGTGAGCTCTGGAAAAATAAGGTTTTTTTATTCTTTTTTGCTGTTGCTCTTTTATACTAGATTAATAAACATTCAAAAAGTTCATATTGTAGCTTGCACTTATTGGTTGCCCATCTAAAGTCTTACCTCTCTGCCAAAATACAGATTCATTTGGGGAATTAGAAGTTTGGGGGCTGTGTTGCTGGGAACAACCTGGCCAACCCTAAGGTGAACATATCATGGGATTTTCTGAAGCTGAGAGTGTGTGACTTGCCCAAGGTTAACCAGTGGGTTTCTATGGCCAAAGAGAGATTCAAACCCTGGTCTCCAGAGTCATAGCCAAACGTTCAAACCACTACACCTGCTGGCTCATTCCAAAATATCCTTGTGTCTAATTCTATAAGATTTTTAAAAAAACTTCAAATGGGGAAAACAGTGATTGAATGTACAAAATTCCCCACAAATGAGGCACAGAAGAACCCAGAAGAGTCTTTGTTAATGTTTAAATCCCATGTGAAAATTCTCTGTGGAATATTTATCTTGTCCATCCCTTCTGTAAAAAATTCTCTTGGCTGCGAAGAACAATTCTCTTTACATTGGGCTTTTTGCTCAGCCTTGGAATTTGAAGCCAATTTGGATGTTTTAATTATTTGCCATGCAGATTCTTTTTCTTTCAGGCATTAATTGTTTTTTAACTGCTGTACAGTAATTGTTAATGACTATGTTATTGTGTTTTATAACATTGTTAGCCACCTTGAGCTCTCTCTTGATTAGACAAAAGGTAGGATATATATTATTCTATTAAATGAACACATTTTAATTATTGAGAACTTTTGACTCACTGTTAGGTAATAAATTAAGGGAAATAGTTGGGAACAGAAAGGAGAAAATGCTCAAACAAAAGACTTCTTTATTGGTTGTGATATCCACAAAATTGGGGTTCTTCAGTGTGAATATGTAAATTCATAGCAATCAATGAGTGTTTCATTAAGATAAGGGATGGCCATTTTAAAAAGGTCTGTGCTCATGAGTATTTAAAGCAGATAAGTTTTAACTGAATACAGAGAATACATCAAGGACTGAATGAAATATCACCAATTTCTTTACTGTGATCAAATTTGGAGTTCCCAATGCCTTGAGAATCTTACATGGGAATTAAAACAGCATGTCAAAGGCAAGATTATATTCTGTCCTGGAAGCACTGACCCCTCTTTATTCTCTCATCCATCCAGCCTTTAGTATGAGCACAAACAGTTATGCCTGATGGGATTTTGCAAGTTATTTGACATTGTTTACCCTTGACGTATCCACGAATCATAAGAAAATCCATAACTTTGGCCCCAAAGGTTGCCCTTGACTTATACATGAGGTGGACTTATAACTGAGTATTTATGCTATATGCCTGTAAGCTGCCAATACATGTGCACAGGTCACTAACACAATGCTGGACAGCAAGTATTAATTAGCTTATTAGTGTCTTTGTGTTGTAACCCACATGGCTTTCTGCACTTGCATCTTAGGAGAACATTTCATACCTCTGAAAAAAATGGACAGCAATCCATGAAAGCTTATGTCATGATAAATTTGTTGGTCTCCAAAATGCTACAAGACTCTGGTTTTGCTGTGGCACAGACCAGTGTATCTACTCCTGTTATGGAATGACTGAGTGACAGGATGAATAAATGTTTCTCATCCACTTTCTCCTCTGTAGCCCAAGATGCTAGTGTAAATAACATGAGACTTCAAAACTGATTTAAGCCTTGTCTGTTAGAACATATTTGTAAGGATGGTATCCATTTCATATTTACAAGGTCATATTTACCATGCAGTGAGAAGCAGGGGAGGGACACAGCAAGAAAAGATAAGTGAGTTTGCAAAGCAATTTTTCAAGGCGCTAAACTCCTTTTTCCCCCCTTCAATGACATTTCCAAACAGTGGCCATTTATCAATATGTGAAAGAGATTTATTGGAACTTAAATATTTCAATCCCTAAATGCAGGAAAGGAGAGGGTAGCACAGAAAAGGTCCCCAAGCTTTGCAAGGACTGCCTCACAAAGTTCAGAGTTCAGATGGCTTTCATGGCCAGCACCCTTCGTTTTTTGTGGCTTTGTCGGGCTATGTGGCCATGTTCTAGAAGAGTTTCTTCCTGACATTTCACCAGCATCTGTGGCTGGCATCTTCAGAGAATGTTTGCCTGGAAAGGACTTGGCTATATATATTGTGTGACCTGGAAAGGCAGAAGTGATTTGCATGTATATTGTTTTTGTTGCTAATGGCAGGCCTCAGGGTGGGAGGGTCTGCACAAGAGGATGAGTGTCTGCTTGATAGTGCTTATTGTCTGCTGGGAGATTTCTCATTTGCATTTGTTGAGTCTTCCTCTTGCTATTTTTCAGGACTGGTAGCCAAACCTTGTTTACTTTAAGGGTTTCCTCTTTTCTGTTGAAATTGTCCAGGTGTTTGTGGATCTCAATGGCTTCCCTGTGCATCCTGACATGGTAGTTGTTGGCATGGTCCAGAATTTAAGTGTTTTCAAACAGTATTTTATGCCCAGGATGGTTTGTGGCATGTTCTGCTACTGCTGATTTTTCTGGCTGACTCAGCCTGCAGTTTCTCTCGTGTTCCTTGATTCCTGTTTGCACACTGCGTTTGGTGGTCCCTATGTAGACTTGTCCGCAGCTGCATGGTATGCAGTAAACCCCTGCGGCTGTGAGAGGGTCTCTCTAGTCCTTGGCTGAACGAAGCATTTGCTGGATTTTCTTCGTTGTTTTGTAAACCATTTGACTATTCTGTCTGTGACTCCTTTGATGTACAGTAAAAATACCTTTCCTTTAGGTGGCTGCTTGTCTTCACTTCTCTGGGTTTTCCTGGGCCTGGCAGCCCTTCTGATGTCTGAGCTGGAACAACCATTAGCCTGTTGAGCCTGGCCCAGATGCTTCAGTTCATTTTCCAAGAAGTGGGGTTCACAGATGCATACCATGCAGCTGCAAACAAGTCAACACAGGGACCACCAAACGCAGTGAACAAACAAGAATCAAGGAATATGAGAGACACTGCAGACTGAGTCAGCCAGAAAAATCAGCAGTAGCAGAACAGACTCAACAAAAGCAAATGAGAAATCTCCCAGGGTCAGGGGTTTCGCAGCAGACTATGAGCATTATCAAGCAGACTCTAATCCTCCTTTGCAGACCCTCCTACCCTGAGGCCTGCCATTAGCAACAGGACAATACACATGCAAATCACTCCTGCCTTTTCCAGGTCACATTATACACACACACACACACACACACACACACACACACACACATCCATTCCAGGCAAGCATTCTCTGAAGATGCCAACCACAGATGCTGGCAAAACATCAGGAAGAAACTCTTCTAGAACATGGCCACATAGCCCCAAAAACCCACAAAAAACTTCAGAGTTCAGAGCTGATGCCCAGATTTGTTTAGTCAAAATTCAGAGCTAGCTTTGATGTTATGCGCCTTCAAGTGGACTTCAAGTAATGACAACCCTATGATAGGGCTTGGGTTTTCTGGGATGGGGAGGCAAGGTTATTCAGAGGAGATTGCAATTGTCTTCTTAAGCTGAAAGAGGATGGCTTGCTCAAGGTCACCTAGTGGGTTTCCATAGTTGAGCAGGGATTTCAACTCTGGCCTTCCAGAGTCTTGTTCCAACACTTGAACCATGACACCACATTGGGTCCGCTGAATTCAGTGCTGTTTTTTTCTCCCGCCACCCTGTCTTTGTGCAGTTTATAAAGCAGTGTAAAATCCTAAGCAGAAACCAAAGAAGGCAGCAATCGATGGAGGAGGAATGGAGATGTATCACCTGGCTCCACCTCTTACCCTGACCTCATAACATTGATTGGACTACATTATATGTTCGAACATGTAATCTATGTACAATAACCACACAACAGCATCTCTTGGGATGGTGAACTTGTTCTGGGTTTATTCTGAACTCTTTAGGACTTATCAAGTGATGACTAGAACCCAGAACAGAGTTACCACCCTGCTGACATGGAAACTACTATCCATCACCACAGCAAAATAAGACATATATCCATAATCATAGCCTATGCTTGTTTTGCAGTAGGCACATGAGCTTGCAGGTGCCACTGTGGACTAATCCCAAGGACTTTGTGGATGGAACCTGTTGTTTCTTACATTCTCTGCATTAGGCTTCTATGTTATTTCTGCTAAAGGTAGTAACATCAGTGTTAAATTAACATGGTAAGAAAAGAAGCAAAAAAATCAGGAAGAAAACAGCCTTGATTCTTTTATGTAAGTCCTAAGGGTCATAAACTGTCCTAACATTGGGATGTAACAAGCATCCATACTATCAAAGTGCAGCAAATCATCAAGAGCATTGCTCCAGCAAGATAACTCTGCCAAGTGCAACTTGATTGACAGAGTCAAGTGGTGATCTGTCTTAGGTCCAGCCAGATACCATAAGGTCTGGTTTCTTTAATCTCCTAGAAGTCACCAGGTTTTGGAGAAATGTCCTGCTCCATCTTCCCCACCTTCTGATGTTAGATAGATTGAGCTGGATTTTCTTAGTTTAGCACCTTATGGGTTCTCCCAAGAGAGGCTCACCCTACCCTCTTCCTTCCTATTTTCTTGTTCTCTCTCTTGAAAAAACACTTTGCAAGAACAGCTACAGTTTCTTTATATAGAAAGTATTTGGTCTGAAACAGACCCTAGGTATTTTTATTAAATTATGATGCATGTTGCATTGGTTTTATGAACCATGTAACTAGTCAATTCATACATTATTCTCTTGATGTTATTTTGTGAGATATGTTGTTGATTTCCCAAGAACTATAATGCAAGATATTAATCAACCAAACCATTACATGAATTACAGGGATCAAATATGGAAAGAGAGCACAGAAAGAGAGTATTAGGTAGTTACCCTGAAGGCATCAAATCCTGGCTAATCTAAGAAGTCAGGGTCAGGCCTGGTTAGTACAAAGAAAGGAGACTGTCAAGGGACTATAAGGTGCTGAAGGCAATGGCAAATCTCCTCTGAATAAATCTTCAGAGAAAAGCAATGGCAATTCCCCTCTGAATAAATGTTGCTAAGAAAACTGTGTAATAGGATCACCTTAGGGTTGCCATAGGAAACAACTTGGAAAGTTGGAAACAGCTTGAACACACACATTCTTAATGGCTGGCATCCTGTTAGTCAGTTAGCATGTTGTACGTTAGACCTAGGGCATCATAAATGCTTTGTATTCTCATTTGCAATAATGCCATGACCAGAAATGACTACGAAACCCACCTCAAAAGCTAGTCAGACCTCCAGCACAATAGAGGTCTGTGCTGCTGCCAAACAGGGCATTGCAGAATGATGTGCATCAAAGTGGGAGCACCAGTGAGCAACACTGTGGGAAGCACAAGCAAAAAAACCCTGTGGGTGTCCTTTCTTGGAGGCCATCAAGAGCGAAATATCAAGTAAAGTCTGTGAGAGACGAGACAAAAGCAGTTCCAGTTGTATACAGGAGCTTACCAGCCAGACATATACAGTTTTCAGAGCCCAGATGTATGCAGTTGGCAGAGTCCAAGTTAATAGGGTGCAGCGATAAATCCAAGGTGTCAGTTCAAGAGAGTCTCCAATAGTGTGTTCAGTTTGGTCCAAGGTTCTTCAGAAGCACGAGACAAAAAGTGTTACTTCCCCCAGAATGGTTGATTGTCAGCAATGACCTCCCAAGAGAATTCCTGGAATATTTATGGTCTAACAGCCTCCCACAGCTGTAGCTTGATTAATGAGCATTTTCTGTTTAAACACTCTGAGCATTGCAACCCCTTTCTCATCTGCATTCAACTTTGTCAGGTATTGTTAACATGTCTGTGTGCAGTAGCTGCTGGGGAGTGCCACTGTCTGTCTGAAGCATTGGCACATCCCCCTGTCCTTCTGTATCCCTGTCTGTGTCATAATCTGAACTTGGGTCCTGGGAACAAGGTATGCCATGGGGTACTGTTGCAACTCTTCAACACAGCATCACTTGCTGGTGGGAGAGGGCAGATTACACCATTCTGTAGCCCCCAGCTTAGGAGCAAGAGAGACCTCCATCTCTCAAGATAGATGACTGGTTTCCAAGTGGGTTCCTAAGATCATAGCTATGACATTATTGTTACATGTTTAGTCATGATCCTGGTCATTTTTAAAAAAAAAATCAGCTGCAACATCTTGTTAAATTAATTTTATTGTACAATGCCCTCAGTTCCTTAGAAGTAAGATGGTTATTAAAAATTAATACATAAATAATAACTAGTGTAGATTTTAGCTCAGAAACATGAGAACCAAGTAGAATAATCAGTATTTGGTTTACTTTTCTTCTACGTATAGGTTGAGTCTCCTTTATCCAAAATGCTTGGGACCAGAGATATTTGAGATTTTGGATTTTTATTTTATTTTCGTGGGTTTTGGAATACTTGTGTTTGCATATATGTACATAATGAGCTATCTTGGAGATGGGACCCAGGTCTAAAAGCGCAATTCATTTATGTTCCCTATATACTTTATACACATAGCCTGAAGAAAATTTTACTTAATATTTTAATAAAAAGGTGCCACTATTTCAAACACTCATAAAAAAAAAGTTTTAGTTTTGGAGTATTTCAGATTTCGGAATTCTGGATAAGGGATATTCAACCTGCATTTAAAACATTGCACAATAAGCTTTTTTTTTTTTAAAGAGCATTGAAACTTTTTTCAATGTTTGATATTCTTACACTTTGTAACACTTCCTTTTACTATACTGCAACAAAGCACACATTATGTAGAATGGCAAATTGAAGAGTTTGCTTGTGGTTTCCAGAGGATATTCACATTTCTTACAATCATGTGTGGGATGAAAACTGTTGCTTTTTCCATGTACTTAGAAGTGTGAATATCTTTTAATTGTTATCTTAATACAGTAATGGTTCATAGAAATAGGGCATACATTGCCCTGGGCAGGTTAGCATGAAATTCAATTTGTGCTAATCTGCCCAGTGCCAAGAGAGTGTGAAATATACTGCATAACAGAAATTAGCTTCATTGGTAGAAAATTCACCAGAATTATGGCTCTTTTATTGTTTTCATTGTAAGACTGGTTGTTTAAATTTGCTTTTCTTCTATTAGTATAAGTGCGTGTGTGTATGTGCGCATGCATGTGTGCATGCACATGTGTGCTCCAAAACCAGGAAATCTACATATGTCCAACTCAGGATACTTTCCAAAAAGACCCCTAGGGATGTATACTGGAGGCTTATTTTGTATGTTCTACAATGAGCACGATTAATTTTAAATTTCAATGTTTCCATGTCTTTGAAGCATGCAATACAATCATTAGGTGGCAGACTTTGCTATAAGGTACATAGCTTGGTGGGATAGAACTTGAGGGCACTATTTTAGGTCTACTATTTTAGGTCTACTATTTTAGGTTCATTCCTACATTGAGGAGTGAACTGGTGCTGGAGGATTCAAGTTCATCTCCTTCCCACTGACTTGTAGAGACCAAAAGATTCTGTTTTGTCCTCCATGTTATTGAACCTATACATTAAAACTGCTGGAAGAGGTTGCCTGGAGTTTAGGGGTTCGATGTCGTCAGTAGGCTGATAACACCAAAGTCTATCTCTTCCTTGCCACCTCAACCCATGCAGTCTGTGGCTGTCAACAGTAGCAGACTGGATGAGACTGAACAAATTAAAGCTGAATGCAGGCAATAGAGAGGTGTTGTTAGGCACTCACAAGTTGTTGCTGTGTGTCTCCAAGACATTTCTTTTACTTATGGCTACTCTAGGGTTTTCTTGGCAAGTTTCTTCAGAAGAGGTTTGCCATTGCCATTCTCTGTGACTGAGAGTGTGTGACTTGTTCAAGCCAGGAATGGAACCCTGATCTGCAAAGTTGTAGTTCGTCAAACCACAGATCAGCAAATAAGGAATTAAACTGTGCTGGATGGGGTTACACTTCCTATGAAAATTCAGGCTCATAGTTTGGATGTATTCCAGGACTCAGACTTGAGTCTGGATATCGAAGATTAGACAGTGGCTAGGAGCACATTTGACCAAACAAAACTAGTGCACCAACTGCACCCATTCCTTCAGACATTTGACTTGATGCCTTACTGTAATGTGCTCAATGTGAGGCTACCATTGAAGAGTGTCTGGAAACGTCAGCTGATCCAAGAAGCTGCAGCCAGTTTGTTAATGAGGTGCTGTTTACAGGGAACATATGGCTCCGTTGTTACAAGACTTCACCACTGGCTATAAATCTGTATCCCAGCACAATTCGGGATTCATGTTACATCTTACTAAGTCCCTTATGACTCTGCTCCAGGCTATCTGGACTGTATATAAGAGCCTCTCTGAACTCTAATATCTTCTCAGGAGGTTCTTCCATCAATCCTACCACCTTTACAGACATATTTAGTGGAAATGTGGGGGAAGGCCTTATGTATGGCTGCTTCCAAACTCTGTAACTCCCTACTCCCTTCCGCAGGCATTTGGGAACTGATGGTTTATATAATGGGTTTTGTTTTTGTTTTTTTGTTTTTTCCCTCAGTGTTACACCACTTTTAATCTATGTTTTTAAATTAATGCTTTCTATGGTTTTAATTATATAGACAGTATAATTGTTTTAATCTTAACTTTTTGAATTATTTTCACTATATGTAGTTTTACTGAGATCTCTTTTTAGTTTGAAAACCAGCTTGAGTCCCACTTTTGCACAAAAATATGTTGTTGTGGTTTGAGCTTTAAACTATGACTCTGGAGACCAGGGTTTGAACCCCCACTGCCATGGAAACCCACATTGGGTGACTTTGGGCAAATCAAACTCTCTCAGCCTCAGAGGAAAGCATAGGCAACTCACCCCTGTACAAAAATTGCCAAGAAAACCCTATGATAACCTTGCCTTAGGATCACCATTAAGTCAAAACTCACTTGAAGGTCCATAACAACTACTACAAATAAAGTGATTGATTGTCTGATTGACAGCTTTGCAATTGGACAGTTTGTAGTAAAGTGGGAATAGTCTGTGAATCATGGTTATAAGTCAATCCCTCAAGTCTATTGTAGGGCATCATCTCCCTTGCAGATATGGAAGGTTCAGGCCCATTCCTCAAGACATTCCATGCCTAGGATTCCTATGGCTATGTCTTTGTTTGAATGAGTTGAGAACGATGGCTCCAACTTTATGTGTAACTTTGCTATAAGACTTCACTCATTCAGACCAAGGGGCAGTCCAACTCATGCCAAGCTGAATTTTACTAGTATTGTGGGGAGCAGACTTTCAGTCTCACATTAAGACACAAACTCCCCACATTCCTTAGAACTGGATATGTTGACTATGGCTCCTAGGAGTTCCAGTCCAACATCTGGAGGGCTGAATGATTCCCATTCCTACTCTGGAGGAAGGATAACCATCCTGGAAAGCCTAAAGAAACTGCTGCCCTGTGGGATAACACCGTACTTGAGGAATCCAAATACACAATTGGTTGTGAGGAATTTTATTTTTTTAAATTATTGCACATACAAACATAGATTCTTTTTACATATAAACATAAAACCATCATATGTTTCATAGCATACACTTCCATACACACACACACACACACACACACACACACACACTCTTCTTTACTTTTGTAGCCTTCTTTAAGCTCTTCTCTTCCTTTCCCTTCTTCTTTCTTCTCCTTTCCGTTGTGAGGAATTTTAGATTCCATTAGCTAGTGCTGCATGCTAGCACCCTGTCTTGTAAAATAACTGTTGCATCCATTAATCACCAATTTATCTTCTTTTACACCACTAGCTTTGTCTTATCTTGATCACCCTGGAATCTGTTTTGGTCAGGTTCAATCAATTGCATTCAGTGTCATTAAAACGTGATATGTATAGAAAAGTGGAATGGACCATAGCTTCTTTCACTGAATTTCTCTTTCCGGTATTCTGTTTCCTTTTTTTCCAACAGCCTTCTACCTTAGCAAGCATTATTGTCTTTTCTACTGAGTCATGTCTTCTCATGAAATGGCCAAAGTTCGGTAGTTTAGTCATCTTGGCTTTGAGGAAGAGTCCAGGCTTGATTTGCTCTGGGACCCATTTATTTGTCTTTTTAGCAGTCCATATTATACATAGAACATTTATATATACTTATAAATGAGAGTTCACAGACACGTATGAGTAAAATCGACCATGGTATCCTTCTGGATCGCCTGAGGGAGTTGGGTATCGGGGGCACTGCTCTGCAGTGGTTCCATTCCTACCTCTCGGGTAGATTCCAGATGGTGGAGCAGGGGGACTGTCACTCCGATAGGAGGGCCCTTACATCTGGGGTCCCTCAAAGAGCGATTTTGTCCCCCATGCTATTCAACATTTACATGAAGCCGCTGGGAGAGATCATCCGGAGACATGGGGCACGGTGTTATCAGTACGCTGATGACACCCAAATAGTCTTCTCTGTGTCTCTGACTGATGCAGTGACTAAGGATGGCATCTCTCCTCTAAATGCCTGCTTGGAGTCAGTAATGGGCTGCATGAGGGAAAACAGTTTGAATCCGGAGAAAACGGAAGTACTGGTGATAGGTTCTCCTGGTCTGGGGAAGGAAATTGTTCCACCTGTCCTGAATGGGGTCACGCTCCCCGTGAAGGACACAGTTCGTAGTCTGAGGGTGCTTCTGGACTCGTCACTCCACCTTACATCCCAGGTGGACGCGACGGTCAGGAGCTCCCGTTATCAGCTTCAGCTGATACGCCAGCTGCGTCCCTACCTGGGCCGGGCTGACCTTGAAACCGTGGTACATGCTCTGGTAACCTCTTGTTTGGATTTCTGTAATGCGCTCTACATGGGGCAACCCTTGTACCAAACTCGGAAGCTACAATTGGTGCAGAATATGGCTGCTAGACTGGTCACTAGATGCCCCAGGGCCAGTCATATAACACCTGTGTTGGAAGACCTCCATTGGCTGCCCATTCGCTACCGAGCGCAATACAAGGTGTTAGTTATTACCTATAAAGCCCTAAATGGCTTGGGCCCAGGGTACTTGGAGGACTGCCTCTCCCCGTATAATCCGCCCTGCACTCTCAGATCGGGCGGGAAACATCTTCTGTCTATTCCGAGTGCACATTATAGTGCAACACAGAGGGCATTTTCTACCTCAGCCCCTAGACTATGGAATACCCTGCCCATCGAGCTCCGCGCCGTCACCTCCCTTGAGGGATTTAAGAGGATGCTAAAAACTTTCCTCTTCCGCCAAGCTTTCCCCCAATGAGCTTGAGTTGTATTATTCTGTTGTTTTATTGATTTGGTATTTTGCGGGAATTGATGTTTTATATGGTCTTAGATGTTGATGTTTTTATCGTTATTCTTCTTGTTTTAATGTTGTTTTTAACTGTACACTGCTATGATCTTGTATAAGGAATAGCGGTATATAAGAATAAACTATTATTATTATTATTAAACAGAGAACAGTCCTGGTAGAGCTCCTCTATTCACCCACCCAGATGTTCCCCTATCAACTGGTAATGATAATGGCAGAATGTAGTGCCCCCCCCCCCATTGTATTTCAGTTGTCAGGGCAACTGGGAATTCTAGTTTTTTCTAAATCCATGGCACATTTTAATACTACGATGAGACCATTTCAAGCACCAGAGAGAAAAGGGAATGGAGGAAAAGGCATGGAAGAAGGGACAGAGATATAGCGGTCCCACCTTGCCACATCTGAGAAAGAAACAGAAGCTATTGGTGACACCACAGCATTAGAGAAGGATGCTAATCGGCTCACATAAGCAGAGTTGAAGGCTGGTAGGAGAAACAAGAATCATAGAGTTAGAAGAGACCATAAGGACCTTCCAGTCCAACCCCCAGTCTTTCAGGAGACACCGTCAAAGCACTTCCAACAAATGGCCATTTAGTCTCTGTTTAAAAACCTCCAAAAAAGGAGAACCCACTACACTTTGAGGCAGCATGTTTCACTTTTAAAGAGCTCTTACTGTCAGGAACTTCTTCCTAATGTTTAGAGGATTCTCTTTTCCTGTAGCTTGCATCCCTTGCTCCATGTCCGAGTCTCTAGAACAGCAGCAAACAAGCTCCATCCTCAAAGGACATCCCTTCAAATATTTAAACATGCCTATCATATCACTCCTTAACTTTCTCTTCTCTAGGTTAAACATACCCAGCTCCCTAAGCCACTCCTCATAGGATATGGATTCTAGACCTTTCATCCATCATACCCATTTTATGTTTGACAGAGTTCAGAGCTATGGTTTAGAATTAGGTTCAGAATTAACAGCTATTTACAAGTCTTGCTTTTTTTATGTGTATGGGAATGGGGAGATAACTGTTTTCCAGTCCAATTCTAAATCAGACTGGGATAGGAACAGGAGCAGTCACTTATTTTTTTATTTTATTTTTTATTTTTGATGTTACAGTACAATGATTTTGAGAAGGTTGATACACTAAAATTCCATCTGGTCATTGTTGCTTTTCTTCTTCTTCTCAAAGTCTTCCATCCATATGTCTTTCTCAGCTTCTTGCTATTTAATTCCTATTGGGATGATCAATCAGCCTCTTCTGTGACCTTCATACTTTTACCTGCTGCAGTAACAAAGAGCTTTTTTGTTGTCAGCTAGGGCCAAAGTGACATTCCTAATTACCAGTCTGCAGTACAAATATTCAGTTGTCCTGCTGGGGGGGAAATCAAAGGGTGACTCAGAATAAGGAGGGGAGAAAAGATGAGATCAGCAGCTTTGAGTCTGTTGCCAAATGAGTGGGAGGGATATCGTTCTAATTGGTGCCAAAGGATATTGGAAGGCTGTGTTGCAATGGAGTCATTACCCAGAATTGACCTGAAAGTTAGTCAAGTATAATGTCTTTGAGATGAATCTAAGGCCCTGTACAAACAGGCAGTAAGGGGTGGCAAGACATCTTCCTTTTCTGCCATGGATTGATGCCGCGGCAAAGGCACACCACGGCATCAATCTGGCCTCCGCAGTGCACAAAAAGGAGCCAGTTTTTCCAGCTCCTTTTTGTGCCTGCGAAGCAGCCCCATAGCTGCTGCTGCGCAGCTTGATCACAGCCCTTTGGTGCAGTGCCATTTGGGCACTCCGCCAATGGGACATCATCATTGCATGCGCTGTCTGAATGGTCACACACCAAGGTGGCACCCAGGAAGTGCAGGGAGGGCTGTGAGCATGGGAACCTCAGCCTTCACCCCACCCTCAGGATGTTGCTTTCTGTACCAAGCCCAAGTCTACAGTCAAGAAATTAGGAAAAATGCATTTCTGGGTAAGAATCTGCAGCATCTCTCATTTGTGTGGCCATTCTAGAAAGAAACTTTTTCAAGTTTTGATTATATCACATCTAAACCAGAATTCCTAAAGGGCAGTTAGATCTCCAAATACAGATGGAAAGAATGTTTGGAAATATTTGATCAAATAGAGAGTCAAAAAACCATTTTCTCCAGTTTTAGGAAACCTTAATGAGGAGAAACCTGATTGGGTTTGGGATTTTTTTGCGGGGGGGGGGGGGGAGCATGTGAGTTTTTATTTTAAAAAACAGAATTTTTTGCATTAAAAAAATAGCATTTACTGCACATAAACTACACAAAAAACTGTCTTCTGCACAGAAAACTGTTACATGACTTCACAGAAAATATTTTTTCTCCCCTTTACAGAAACCTTGTTTTTTGTAGGAAAGTGTTGGTTTCTGCTCAAAAAATGCTGTTTCCTGCATACAGACATATGAGAATAAGTCTGAAACTATGCAGCTTTCAACTATTCTTTCACAGTGAGAAGAAAAATGGTAATGTTTGTTCTTGCAAAAATAAAATTTATACAAGTATATATCCCTATCTCCAGTACATGAATACTGGAAGCTTCCTTCTATCTGCTTCCTTCTTCTATTTCAAGAATCAGCACATTCATGACATAAAAGCACTGAGGAAGAAGATGGCAAAACACTTGAGTTAAGTGAAGCAAACTTCAGTAGAGAAGTTGTTTGAAGGATCATCTTCACCTGCCTGATTTTTGAGATCTTCAAAAGAGGCCTTTCTCATTTGCCTGCCAGCAAGAACAGTTAGCCTGTTGAGTAGAAAAAGGAGAAAGGTTTTTCAGTGGTAGCCTTGTATCTCAGGAATCTTGGGGCCACCACTAGAAAGTCTCTGTGCAGGTCCCTTCTTGGCAGGTCTTCAGATAAGCTCTGAAGACCTACCTGTTTGTGCCGGTCTTTATGTAATTTCCCCCCTTTTTATTAATATTTAATATTTAAATTGTCACTATTAAATATTTTATATATTAAATATTGATTTATTGAAATTTTATACTATGTATCTGGATACCTATTTTAAAATACATTGGTGCCTCGCTATCCACAGGCTTGCCATCCATGAACTGAAGCATCTGCAGTTGGCAAGCCCCATTGTCCCCAATGCAGCCATGTGCTCATTGTGCCACCATTAGGGACCATAAGACTTGAGATCCTGTGGTTTTTTTGTATCTGCAGAGGGGTCCAGAATGTATCTCCTGCAAATACAAAGGTCCAACTGAATATAACAAATCTTGTACACTGCCTTGATAGTTTTCTTTATATTACAGGTGGCCTTAAAATTATTTTAAAGTATTAGATAAATCTTGTAGTACTGAGTTGCCTCATCATCAGTTTGTGCTGAGTGAAACAAACTGGCATACCTTCTTTTCAAACTTTATCTGCCTACATTTTGCCATTCTAAGGGGATTCTAAAGGGATATTAGTTTAGGGATGTGATTACCATAACATAGAGGAAGTTAGCCTCGAGGGCTTCTTTTGCTGACACGTACTTGTTCTGTGGAAGATAGTGATTTGTTTTAATCACGTGGAAGTGTTTACTGTGTGCAGATCATTATGGAGCAGGTACTTGTAAGTGGTGTGTGTATGGGAACCAGTTTATACCAAATGCAGATTACTTGGACAGCTTTCTTTTTTCTCTCCTGAAGGGTCCAGAATAATCCATCTTTTTAGGTCCACTCTGTTCTTAGGTTCCATTTTATACTTGTTTCTTGTTGCAGCTCATCAAAATGACTTCAAGTGTTTCTACACTACAGACAGATTGCAATCTCCCACAGAATCCTGGGATATGTAGTTTGGTGAAGTCCTTAAAATTAGATGCTAGAGAATGAATCCCTGAATTACAGCACTAAGAGACTGAGATCCTGCATCAAACAGGTAACCATGATATTGTAGCTATGCTGTAACTCTCCACCTGACCCCTGAAGGCCATCTTAGAAACACTGAGCCATCTGGAGTGATGGAGGTCTCTGCTGCTGTCAAGCAGAGTGATATAGGACCATATGACAATCTCTCTCCTGCCAGTGAGTGGCACTTCAGTAGAGTTATCATCCCTACAGTGATTCCTGCTTCCTTTCCCTACAGCTTCATCTATAGGTGGGAGATGGCCGGTCATGTCATTCTGCACCACCTCACTTGGCAGCAACACAGATCTCCATTGTTCTTGGATATCTGGCTGGCTTCTAAGATAGATTTCGGTTGCACTTGTGGTGACAGTGCCTCAATCACAAATGAGAATACAAAGCAGTTATGATAGCCTATGTGTATCTTAGGACATCAAAACTAACAGGATGCTCAGGTGGAGCGACGAGTCCAGCAGACACCGATAGCCAGTCATGTCCCCCTTGTATTCAGCAGGTCAGATTGAGTTTAGAGCAAGAAGAGGAGCTGAAGCAAAGCACACTCCACCCCCCAGTACCAGCATAATGCAGAAAATGCTGGAGGATTTTGTATATAAAAGACTACATATGAATTTTTGCATAGAATAAGCCCCAAATTTGAAATGAAATTTGTCATTATGAAATTTGTCATTATGAAATTTGCCATTAGTCCAGGATTTTTCTCATCAGAGTTTTTCAGCACTTAAGATACACATTTTTATTTTTATTTTCCAAATATTCTTCCCATTCCTCTCTGGTTCTGATGCTTTCTTGAAATTCTTATAGCAATTAGAATAGTTTAAAAAGTTAGCCAGAACAAACAAACAAATAGATTAGCATTTTGACAAGGCCCTCCATGATAGTCCTGCAGACAAGCTGGAGAACTGTGGGCTGAGCAGTTCTACTGTTAGATGGATTTGTAATTGGTTGACCACCTGAACCCATCTTTTCAGGAGTGCTTTAGTTATGTATTCCTGTCTAGCAAGGGGTTGGACTAGTTTACTCTTTTGGTCTTTTTCAACTCTAAGATTGTTTTTTTACAAACTCATGTTACATTGCAAGACTTATTGTGAACAGAACCACAGGTGCCATCCATAAAAAGCCCCTGCTCTGGCTGTCACAAATACAACTTCTTTAACAATAGAGGTGAGTCTCTTCTGAGGGGCTAATGGCCAACTTTGCCCTTCCTAGACCTCAAAGTGATGCATGGCCACACTGATAACTCTTCATGCAGGAAGAAAAGTATTGAGGGGGTGCAATGTGCCAGTTAAATATTGTTTTGCTTCCTCTACAGTATACTTTCTTGCCAGAAAAGGTTTACCTTAGAAACAGAAAGTGAGACACACATTCCCTAGTTGTACTTACAATCCAAATGTTTTGCCTGAATACTATCTGCAGGATATTTGGTTCTTCTGGAAATGTTTGTTTTCCTTTACCTCAAAATTAGATAACCATTTTATTGTACATGTGATGGGAGTGCTCTGAGTACAGTACATGCCCTGCTCTAATCATGGAATCTGTGGGTCACGCTGTCTTACACTTTGCCTGTGGGAATTAGTTGCTCTCTTGCATTGTTGTAGCATTTGTTGCTAGTGGCATGCTTGAAAGTGAGCAAGCAAGGAAGCATCCAACAGCCCTCTCTAAGTCCTCTTCATGCTGTGCAATTATATAAAAAGCCAGGTGCCCTTTCATCTGAGTCACCCAATGAAAGGGAGAATTGAATTACATTCCTGCTGAATAAAACCTGATAAAACAAGACTGAGGCTATTTTCGTAATCAAGAAAGACATAATAATATCCCCTTTTGTGCAAGTGTGTTGAACAAAGAAAGGAGAGGGAAGGCACCTAGAGAGTGCAGAAAAGGTAGCTGGTGCATAGGATGGGATTAGCAGGCTTGCCAGCTAAGGAGGCCATACTGAAATGGACCATCATGGCATAAAATGGCTGGCATCCCCTAGTTCCAATTCATGGAGGTTAATTAACTCAATCGTTGAATAGTGAGTCAACATGCAGGTCAGAGTGGGCAACTGAAGAGGGTGTGTGAACCCATTTTCACCCTCAAGCCTCCCCTGGTGGGCTCCTCTGGAATGCCAAAAAAATCAGATCCCCTTTTAAATCTTTCTGGGTAATTTTTCACACCCAACACCCTACTCAAAGTGTCTAAAAGCACAGCAAACAATTCTAGAACACAACTGTAACTTTAGAGGTGTAGAACGTGCAAAGCCCAGCCACAGTGGGGTATCCTCTGTACTCCTGCTGTGCCACATACATCCACCCTTGCCCCCAATTGCCAGAAGAACAGACCTCTTTCTCTTGGAGCAACTGCTGCACAGCACAATAGGGGGGGAGGGTAAAGGCCAGGAAGTGATACTTAAAGAAGTGGCTGATGTAGCATACCAGCAACCATAAATAAATAAGTGAGCTAGCACAGTGTAGTGGCTTGAGTGTTGGATTATGTCCTTGTATATCAGGGCTCGAATCTCAGCTCTGCCATGGAAACTCAGTGAGAGATCTTGAGCATGTTACACTCTCTCAGCCTTAAACAAATGTATTGACAAACCCCTTAATAATCTTGAGAAGAAACCCCACTGTTAAGAGTGGTGCACTGGCATTTTGTGGGGGGAGCTCTTCTAGGCCCTAACTTTCTGAAGGACCTTGTAGGCTGTGGACTTTAAAAAATGGCAATTAACCAAAGTGGCTCCAAGTAAATTGAAGTAGAAGGACAAGCTGATTTTGCAGGAAAACAATTAGTTCTTTATTTGAAAAGACAGAAAAGGGGAGCAGCAAGAACCAACAGACTGTTTCACATAGTAAAAATCTATATACATTGTATATGGGGTTTGTTTTAAATATGTAAGCTGCTTTGATTGCCCTTGTAGCAGAAAAGTGGGATATAAATAAAAGTTTTATTATTTATTTTATTATAAAAGAGCAGGGAGGAAACAGTATGGAAGTTAAATCTCTTCTAACCAAGCAAATGAGACTAGAGGGTATAGCTAAGCTTAAGACTCACGCACTAAAACTCGCACATACAGTCAGCCCTTCTTATACACAGATTTTTTATACACGGATTTAAGCATACACGGTTTGAAAATGTTCCAAAAAAGTATAAATTTACCTTGATTTTCCATTTTTTATAAGGGACACCATTTTGCTATGTCATTATATTTAATGGGACTTGAGCATACACGGATTTTGTTATACACGGGGGATCTTGGAACCAAACCCCAGCGTATAACAAGGGTCCACTGTAGATTTCTTCACCCTCCGATATGAAGAAGATGACTGAAGACTGGAGAAAGTCAAAGAGAAAGAGATAGATCCAAGAAAGGACAGGTCAAAGAGAGGGATTGTGCCTGTGTGTCTGTATTTTAAAGGTCTTCCTCACTTGAAAGGTAATCTCCTAAGGGTGAAGGGAATGCCTCTGAGTGAGTAAACATGACCTCAACATGTACTTGCAGAAGGGCAGAAGTAATAGCTCTTAAGTGGTCTGAGCATGTAGGGACAATGGATTTCATACAAAGGACAATCAATTCAAATATAGACATTTATTCTCTTTGAAATCAAAATGTATTTGCCAGCATCTCTGAAGCTCACCACAAGTGTGCCAGTCCAAGTCAGTTTGGCAGGGTCTCCATTCTGCAGAGGTAGACAAGCCAGTTAAACAGTGATAGCTCTCAATCAGTAAAACCATTTTCTAGTCAGCAGGGGAAGGTGGGACGCGGAGAGAGAGATGATAAAATTTCCAGTTTGATGTTTAAAATGAGGCTTGGTTTTTCCAAGATGAACAAAAGGTCCAGGTCACAGCCCTATCTTGTCTAATATGAATTATTTAGAATCTGGCACCAGACAGCTTTCCTGTCTTATTCATCAAAATCTAATATTCATATTTATTAAGCATAACTAATAACACCATAAGTTAGAGGTGACTTGAAGATACATAACAGTGCACAACAAGATTGCATACCTATGTGTTTCAAAATGAGATGTGTGTAGCATTTGGAAATATTGTGTACATGGGATCCAAATAAGAAAATCAGGTGTCCATCATCTCTATATCTTAAACATTTGCAGTGTTTTTCCAAATAACACCATTTCAGTTTGAAGAAGGGAAGCTGAAAATATTCTGAGACCTAAGCAAACTTCCTCTTCTTGAGATCAAAATTAATGGACATAGCTCCACTGGTTAGACCTTTCCTTCAGCTCACTGGGTTGAAGGTAAGCATGATATACTAGAGTCAACAGTGCTCACAACTGACCCTTACATGTCCCTACTCTTGTTTCTTTCTCATGCTCTAGATTAGATTTCATTTCCCTTGTCTTGGCTTTTCAAATAAACACTACAATCAAATTTGACAGACTCTGTTCCTGGCCTGTTAAAAAAAAGTCCTTGCTTGGTGCTATCTCATTTTATCTCTTTATCCCTCACTCCTCAGCTTTGACACCTTGCCACCTGAAGGCTTCATCAACATTAATTATCCACGAAGTGTCTTTCCATTTGAATAAACAGATTATCTGATTCTTCTTTTAATGATGGACTTCTCTGCTGAGCTCAAAGATGTAAAGACCAGAGGGAGAGGCAGAAGATCTAGGGCCTAGATTCTAAACACACTTACCAAGAAGCAAGTCCATATATGTGCATCTTTTAGTTTCTCCAGTTTCCATGAATATATACATAAGCATTTTCATTTTCACAACTTGATGTCTCTGATGTGTGCACGGGCCACCGTAGATCAGAAACCAAGGGCCTTTCTGCACTGCCATTTGGGACGTCCGGAGGACGTCCCATTTTAAAAAGGGGGCGTCTCTTATAGACGCCCCTGGGCCTAGTACGGACTCCGTCCATACAAGATGGCGCCGGCCCTTCTACATGGCCGGTGCCATCTTTGCGTATCGGACGCTGAGCGTCCGTACGCGTTGCGTCCTTTGTGACGTAGCGAGTGCGCCCCTGGCGCCTTGCTACGTCACAAACGCGATGGAAAAAGAAGCTCCATTTTGGAGCTTCTTTTTCGGTCCGCGCGGGAGTCGTGCCGTGTGGAGGCTCCGGCTCCCCCGCGGACCTACCGGTGGCGGCAGCAAAGCACCGCAAAGTGGCGGTATGTACCCCGCCCAAAGGTTCTATATCAAGTCACTGTTACCAGCATAGTTTGGATTCCTGACCTATAACCAGGACCAACATTCACAGGTTTCTCTGTTTCCCATTTATTTCTGCTGTCTCTTATCCTTCAATCTATTCCTAAGGATTAGGAAGATGCTAGCAACAGGTGAAATGCATGCTGGCATCCTGACAGTGACTTAAGCATACATCAGTTCATTTTTTTGTTTGTTTTTTGGTTGTAAAGTTGGGGATTTTTTACCTACATTCCCCAAACCTACCTCTACCTGCTGTATCTCCCCATGGCCATTTACTAGCCAATGGAATCATAAAGTCATAAGTTGGAAAGGACCACAAACACCATTCAGTCCAACCTTCCTCTGCCATCTTTGTGTGTGGGGGGGGGGGGGGGGGGGGGGGGGGGGGGAGGGAAGCATTCTTGCTTCTGTAGCTGGACATACAGGATTTACATTATCTTCAGAGATGTCCAAAAGACCTCCCCGTCAAGAGGTCACAAAGAATGCCCCATAGCTGGCATCCAGCTATAGGAAAATAGCTCTCCTTCGGCCATAAATGGCCATGTTGAGAGGGTGTAGCAAGTAAAAGGTGGGTTTGGGGGGAATGGTGGAGAAGATGTGATGTAGTTCTGACTGGAGCCTCATCTGCAGTGCAGAAATAATGCAGTTTTGACATACATTCCTAACTTCTAGATGGTATAATTCTTTCTCTTGAAAAAGCTGCTTTTACATCTAGATGTTTTGTAGTTATGAATATAGTTTTCTACAGAGAGGATCATAATAAGCTTTAATAATAACAGTAGTCTTTTAGTCTTCTACAGCCATCCACAAAATGCAGGAGGTACTGACATCAATTCAGGATCCTGCACTGATTTCACAACATGCAGGATCTATGGACAAGCCCACCATTCTTTACACCAAAGAGGAAAATGAATAGGTGCTTATTGGAATCACAGCATAGTCATGGAAATATATTCACATCATTTTAGTGTGAACCTAGGTTCCAAATTACACTCCAGTAGATAAGGTAGAAGTTGCTGCAGATTACACCATTTATTGGGGCATAATCGTGTAGTTGCTTTATGCCTTCAAGTCATTTCCATCTCTGCTATGCAGGACAATACAATCAAAGCACTTCCAACAGATGACCACCCAGCCTTGGTTTAAAAACCTCTAAAGAAAGAGACTCCATCACTCTCCAAGAGAGTGTGTTCCACTGTCAAACAGCTCTTACTGTCAGGAAGGTCTTCCAAATGTTTAGGTAGAATCTCTTTTCCTGTAGCTTGAATCCATTGCTCCATGTCCTAGTCTCTAAAGCAGCAGAAAACAAGCCAGTGTAGTGCAGTGGTTTAAGTGTTGAAATATAACTCTGGAGACCAGCATTCAAATCCCTGCTTGACCATGGAAACCCATTGGTGACTTTGGCTGAGGGTCACATTCTCTCAGGCAAATTCCCTCTGAACAAAATCATGTCATGAAAACCTCTTGATAGACTGGCCTTAGGATCACCATAACTCAGAAATAACTTGAGGACACAAAACAACAAGGACCACAAAGCACTGGGTAGAGGGGAAAAATGATGTAGCAAATCACTAGGAATTCAGCAGAAAACCAGCATCTCCATAAATTCAAGCATCTAGAGTTTAGCATCTCCGCAAACTTTCTTCAGTTCCAAACATTTATTGCTATGGTGTTCTACCTCCATCTCTAATTCTAACTTAGATGCCATTTAACCAGTGTGACTGGTGGGTTCCATGTGATGGGATAGTGAATCCATTCTAAGTTTTAGTTCAGGTTTTAAATGAACTATTTAAGGTGCTGGATAGGTGTTTGGGATAGGATTCGTGACTTTTGGTTGGTACCTTCTTTAAATTTCAGACTCAAACCCCAAAAGGATTCACCATGGAAGCCACCAGCCACTACTGTATTCGGGGGGGGGGGGGGGGTTGCATGTTAAAAATGATTCTATAATGCCAGTAATGGGCTGTCCATCAAAATATAAGTGGAATTGGGAATCACACACTGCTCTCATTTGTTGTTTTGGCTTAGCTGATAAAGCTCTGTATTCAGCAATTGGTAAGTCAGCTTTCTACAGCAGTTTGTGAGAGGGCAACAGATAAAACAGTCCTGGAAAATAGCATAAGGCAATGGATGGGGAATCCCAGCAATGTGTGTTCAAGCCTCCAGTAGTATTAGACCTCAAGCTGAGAAGTGATGCAGCCTTGGCATATCCTTAGGCACAAAGACCCTTCCATGAAAGTTAATGCATCACAGAATAAAAGAGATGGAAGAGACGGAAAGGACTAACTGATCCAACCCCCTGCTAAGCAAGAATACACAACTAAAGTACTCCTGAAAGATGCCCATCCAACTTCCATTTAAAGACCTCCAATGATGTGCGAGTTCTCACACACAGAGACACCCTCTGAGGCAGTCTATTCCATTGCTGAACAGCTCTTACAATACAATCGGTGGTGGAATTCCCTCCCTCTGGAGGTCCAATTGGCACTAGAATCATTTCAGCACCAAATTAAAACCTGGCTTTTATAGTTATATTAGTCAAAATTGTTTTAAGCATTTATCATCATCATCATCATCATCATCATCATCATGCCTTTGTCCCAATAATGGGACTCAAGGCAAGTAACAACATTGTAAAGTATTACAAATTTAAAACAATTGTTAAACTCAGAGTATTGTACATAACCCTAGATGGTATGACTCACTGGAAAAAAGATAGTAAGACCCAGTAATGGGGAAGGCAGTAGGAAAAGAGGAACACTGCATACAGATTGATTGAATCAATTTAAAAAAGCCACAGCCCTAAGTCTACAAGACCTGAGCAGAGCAGTTGATGATCTCTTGGATGCTCTTTTACATGAAATCATTATAAATCAAAGTTGACTTGACAACAATATGAGGACAACAACATCAAAATATAGGAAGTCTGGAATGACAAGGACATTTCCAGGTGAGCTCAAAAATTATAGCAGTGAAATCCAAAGTATTTGTCAATATTCTTATGACAGCAATCTGATTGACGGATGGTGGAAACCAAGTGCATGCCTTTTAGATGGATGCATTTAATAAAAGAGGTTCTGTTATCTCATTTTGTGTAGTCACTTTACTGCAGAAGATTTCTTGCCAATGGTTTCCACTTGGCCAACACAACACCATCTGTCTTCCATGTGAAGTGGATCCCCTAGCATTGCTGAAAATATAAAAATAAGAAATTATTGATAAGGTTCGTGCTTTCTGACTTGCATGGCAAATTCTAATCTTGTGAAGATCTTTTGGCAGGGTTCACTAGAGCCATAAAAGTTATTCCCTCATCTGGCTAGCTTTTAATTGCATTTCTGTAAACTAGTCTCTTCTTTAAATTAACAGCTGCTTATTATGCCAATATGTCATAGAGTATTCTAGACAACACAGTGTGTTGGTCTCTTGCAATTGAAACAACAGTTCCTGCACCACAGTAAAGCTTAGCAGATTAACTGGGGTATGATACATCTTCATGAGACTGATGTATTTCCATTTATCTACCTGCATCTAAATGCTTATGCAGGGTCAGTTTCCAGAAATACAACAGATTACCATTCAACTTGGCTATTAAAGAACAGGAATGGGCAATTTGCTCTCCGTAGGGCTGCAAATAGCAAGTACATTTCTATACCGCTTATCAGTTAAGCATTCCCTAAGCAGTTTACAGTGTGTAAGCTAATTGGACCCACAAGCTGGATACTCATTTTAGTGACATCAAATGGATGCAAGGGTGAGTCCATCCTGAGCCCCTGGCTGGGATTGAACTCACAGTCATGTGGTTTGTGAGTGAGTGGCTGCAATACATGCTTTTAACCATTGCGCCACCAGGACTCGTTTCAATTATGCCTCAGTCCTATTGAAACAAGATGCTCACTGGTGGCTATGTTGTTTAGGGTTAATGGGAATTGTAGCCCAACAACATCTGGAACAACCATAATTTGACCACCCCATTCTAAAATTTAACCCTAATAGAAGCATTGGGGTTAACTAGATGAACTGCAAATCTGTAAACTTCCTGGATAAAGCTACAGACACACAATTTGAGATGTCTCTTCTATTTTAGAGAATGGAATACTATGACAAATTATGGACATTGCCACATGAGCCCCATTCTTATTTCAGTCATGGTATTTTTCATATAAATATGATCACTCCTCTTATGAGATTCAACATCATGGGCCCTGCAGAGTTTTCTGGTTAGGAAAAGTAATTTTTCACTCTTTTAAAGCCTTTATACAGGATTTTGTTAGAAGGAAAGTCTTATTCTCTCTGAGACTTCAAAGGGTGAGTGACCCTCATTGTCCCACAAATGGTGAGGGGGAGCATTTCCATCACATTTTGCCCTTCAAACCAAATTAGGCCCAGGAAAGGTCTTTTTTTTTTTTTTTTTTTTTAGAACAAGCATGGCCTAGTGGTTTGAATGTCTGCCTACGATCCTGGAGACTAAGATTCAATTCCTAGCACAATCATGAAACCAACTCGGTGATCTTGGGCAAGTCACATGCTTTCAGCCTCAAGGTAAAGCAATGGCAAACCTCCTCTGAACAAATCTTGCCAATAAGACCCCATGACAGGTTCAACTTAGGGTCACCATAAGTCAGAAATGACTTGAAGACACACAACAACAACAACAACAAGGCTCTACAGACCAGCACTTTATGCCGGCCTGTCGGTGGACCCATGACTCAGTATCCACATGCTGGATGCTGTGACTCCGTCTCATCACATCATGATGCTGCAAGCCCTTATAGATGGCCTGCAGCATCATGGCCCAGCCCTGGCACTGCATCTAGATGATGCAGTAGCGAAAGGGCATCAGGGAGCCATGTCATCACAGCTATGATGCCCTTTAGGGGGCGCAAAAAGGAGCCTATTTTTCTGGCTCCGTTTTGTGCTCCCTAGAGGCCAGATTGGTGTCACAGCATGTGGCTGCTGCAGTACTGATCTGGCCATTAAAGGGACGGCTGGATGCCGCCCATCTGTCCAAGCTGAAAGTGAACAAAAAGTGAGTTCCCATTCTAATTGTTTCTAATTCTAAAATGGTCAGTGAGGCTTGCAAACATGGGGGAAATTCTCCCCATGTTCCTTATGGGAGCATTCAAGGGCAGTTTTTGTTGGAATGTATGTGAATGTAGAGGTGTGCCCTCCCCAAAGTCTCCTGGAGGGGATAAATGCATCCCTCTACACTTCCACAGTTGTCCACCCCTGCTTTATAGCATCTTATTGGCCATGTCTGTGTGAGCCAAATACCACATCCTCCTCCTGTACTCATCATGATTAGTCCTGATGATACAGAGTCCAGTCATCAATCTGATGCAAAATGTTATCCAGATGATGTATGGACAGTTCAACACCAAATCTGCCATATATCATCCTAACCATAGAGTTTAAAAATTCACCTTTTGCTCTGGTTCACCCAGAGTCCTCCAGGGGCATAGCGGCTGGCTATTTACAACACATCCTGCTGTGCCACCTGCCATCCATTCTATGACTTCATGTCACTGTATTTATGTTGGTTGTTGTTGACCTATAAGTGTTTGTTCTATACTCAGTATGTTTGGCTGAACCACATGTTAGCTCAGCACCATTTGCCAATCTCCTAACCTAACATGTGTGTTGGAGTTCACTGTAGGGCTTTTGCCTCAGAGCTTCTTTGAAGTGTTAGCAGGACACATTTTAGCTATCTCAGCTTTTCATTCCATAGTTTATTAAACCACATGTGGCATCTCTCTAATGTTATTGCCGCATTGCTGTCTATCCCTCCAGCATCTTAACTGTGACTCACCAAGCATTTTCAGCTGACTTACACAAAATTTACATTCGTTGGAGGAGGGGGGAGTGATCTAGTAATCTTTCATTGGTCTTCCACCAATTGACCATTTAGGAACTAGGTGACCAGGTCCTGTTTGTTTTGGTTGCTCACTCAAGTTACCTTCAGATTTATTTCCTCCCATTGACACTCTGGTGTTTTCTCCATTCCATTTTCCCCTCCACTTTGCAGGTGGAGCTCATATTCCATCTGGAATAAATGCATTCATCAATTAGTTGGCATGATTAACCAATTTACTTATCACACACAGATTCAAAATGTGGCCTTTCAATTAGTTCTAAATTGGAGCAATGCCCTGGATGAGAGCTCTCACTGCTGATTCTGTTATTGTAAATAATTTATGCCTCATCTTTTGCTTCAGGCGGTGTTCTTTAAAGTGATTTTGTGAACAGCAACAGATTTGTCTGAGCTCTCGAGGTATGACAAACATTGTTTTCCATAAAATATTACTTGTTTGCTGGAGAGCCAGGTGGGCAATGTCACCTCTGTAGCTGGATGCTGCCTGGGCACCTTCCACTCTCCCCGAGCCACAAAATGGCTGAAGAAGTACTTTTTAAAAATCCAGTTATTTGTTTATTTATTTATTTATTTCCAGGATTTATATCCTGCCTTTCTCCACAATGGGATTCAAGGCGGGTTACTCAGCTAAAACTTTGATTACAGAGTTTAAAAATAATTAAATAATACTAGGCTTAAAACATAGCTTAAAATCAACATACTGTAGTTAAAACAGTAAAAACCATTAAAACAGTATCCAGCTTTCCAATTTATGAAGGTCATTTTGAATCTTGATCCTGTCCTCTGGGCTATTAGCTACTCCTCCTAATTTAGTGTCATCTGCAAATTTAATAAGTATACTCCCAATTCTGTCATCCAAGTCATTGATAAAGATGTTGAATATCACTGGGCCCAGGACAGAACCCTGTGGGACCCTTCTGGTCACTTCTCTCCAGGATGAAAAGGGAGCCATTGTTGAGCACCCTTTGGGTTCAGCCAGTCAACCAATTACAAATCCATGTAACAGTTAATAATAATAATAATAATAATAATAATAATATTTATTTGTATACCGCCCTGTGGCGAACCAATCCGGGCGGTTGACAACAGTGATTATAACAGATTAAATATAAAATTAAAAACATTATAATCCCTCCCCTCCTTATAAAAGTATTAAAAAATATGACAGATTAAAAACACAATATCAAAACATAAAATATAGTTAAAACAAACTAAAAACCCTGGTGTCCCTCTGGAGATCCTCAACCATCACTGAAGATGGGGCCACGAGAGGAAAGAGGGGATCAGGGAGCCCAGGCCGGGATGGTTAATCTGGAAAGGCCTGCCGGAAGAGATCCGTCTTGACAGCTTTTTTAAAGCTGTCTAATGATGTCAACTGACGGATCTCATTCGGCAGGTCGTTCCAGAGTTTGGGGGCGACAGCAGAAAATGCCCTCTGGGAGGTCACCGCAAGCCTAGATTTTAGAGGCTGCAGTAAGTTCCTCCCAGAGGACCGGAGAGCGCGGGGAGGATTATACGGGAGGAGGCGGTCCCTGAGATAGCTTGGACCCAAGCCATTTAGGGCTTTAAAGGTAATAACCAACACCTTGTACTGGGCCCGGAAGCTAATAGGCAGCCAGTGGAGGGACCTCAGAACCGGAGTAATGTGGTCCCTCCTAGATGTACCAGAAATAAGCCTGGCTGCCATATTTTGTACCAGCTGAAGCTTCCGAGCCAAGCACAAGGGTAGCCCCAAGTAGAGTGCATTACAGAAGTCCAGGCGTGAGGTTACCAGTGCGTGCACAACAGTTTCGAGGTCCCTTACTTCCAGAAAAGGGCGCAGCTGGCGTATCAGCCGAAGCTGATAGCAGGCGCTCCTGACCGTCGCATTTACCTGATTTGTCATCAGGAGCGACGAGTCGAGGAGCACCCCCGGACTGCGAACACAGTCACTGGAGGAGAGTGTGACCCAATCCAGGACTGGAGGTTGCAACCCAATTCTTGGTTTCGGGGCCGCTACCGTGAGCACCTCCGTCTTATCTGGATTCAGTTTCAATCTGTTTTTCCTCATCCAGCCCATTACCGCTTGAAGACATTCATTGAGAGAAGAGATGCCATTGGAATTCGTGGCCGACGAACGAGACATGGAGAAATAGATTTGGGTGTCATCAGCGTACTGATAACACCCAGCACCATAACTCCGTATTATCTCACCCAGCGGCTTCATATAGATGTTGAATAACATCGGGGACAAAATAGCCCCCTGAGGAACCCCACAAGTGAGGTTCCTCTTACTGGAGCTACAGTCCCCAAGCAGCACCCTCTAGGACCGACCCGAGAGGAAGGACCGGAACCACTGCAAAGCAGTGCCCCCGATACCTAACCCCCTCAGGCAGTCCAAGAGGATGCCGTGATCTATAGTATCGAAAGCCGCTGAGAGGTCTAGGAGCACCAACAGGGTCACACTACCCCTGTCGATGCTCAGACGCAGATCGTCGGTCAAGGCAACCATGGCAGTCTCAACCCCAAAGCCTGTCCTAAAGCCGGTTTGAAATGGGTCTAGATAATCGGCTTCATCCAAGACAGCTTGGAGCTGAAGAGCAACCACCCTCTCAACCACCTTGCTCAAAAATGGCAGCAGTGACACAGGCCTATAATTTCTCATATCCAGGGGGTCCAGGGAAGGTTTCTTCAGAAGCGGCCTAACAGCCGCTTCCTTTAGACAAGATGGAACATGTCCTTCCCTAAAGGACGCATTGATGATATCCGTGAGGAGTCTCATCAATGCATCCCCCCCCCTGAACGGCCAGCCATGATGGGCAAGGGTCGAGAGGGCAGGTTGTCTTCCTCAACTTACCAAGCAGCTTGTCCACGTCCTCGGTACTCACAGATTGCCACTGATCCAGTATAACTACATCGGCGGAGTTGCCTTGTCTAGCCCACAGTTGCCTTGTCTAGCCCACATTCTATAAGCTTGTTTGCAAGAATATCATGGGGAACTTTGTCAAAGGCCTTACTGAACTCAAGATATACTATATCCACAACATTCCCTTCATCTACCAAGCTGGTAATTTTATCAAAAAAAGAGATCAGCTTTGTCTGACATGACTTCTTTCTCTGAAACCCATGTTGACTTTTTGTGATTATGGCATTGCTTTCTAGATGTTCACAGATTCTCTGTTTAATGATCTGCTCTAGAATCTTTCCTGGTATTGATGTCAGACTAACTGGACGATAATTGTTGGGATCCTCTTTTTCCCCCTTTTTGAAGATGGGAACAACGTTTGCCCTCCTCCAGTCTGCTGGGACTTCTCCTGTTCTCCAGGAGTTCTCAAAGATTATCACCAATGGTCCTGATATTATATTTGCCAGAATCCCATCATTCTCAGTCATTACTGCCCAGTGTCTAACATTCCAT
>NC_056525.1:243171812-243172758 GCF_019175285.1 Sceloporus undulatus
GTGGAGAATGAAACAGGGACATTTTAAAAGCAGCTTTAAAAAAAAGAGAGATGGCAAAAGGTTAACTGGGGCCATCAGAACCAAAAATTGCAACAGTGAGAGGGTATATATAGGCCTAACTCCCACTGAGAACTGGAGTAGCATAACCTTATGCCAGTGTAACTCCATGGGATTGGCAGGGGCAGGGGGTGGGGGAATCTGATTCCTGCACAAAACACATATGTGAATTTTGCAGGTTCTGTATTTTCTACTGTATTATTTCCTGCACAGAAAACACAGTTTTCTGACCAATAAAAATACTCACATGCAATTTTTGTAGAAAGTAGCATATATACTCAAGTATAAGTCAAGACTTTTATGCCCAAAAATTGACCCTAAAATCCTGGGTCGATTTATATATGGGTCATTACAGTAATACAGTTTAGAAAAGTCCTGAAAGAAACATCACCCCGTGTGCCTCAGCAATGATTTTTGAAATGGATGCCAGGTAAGAGAGAGACAGAGAGAGACAGAGACAGAAATTATTTCTTTCCCGGTCCAATTTTAAAAGCTTCTCTCCCTTCCAAACCCCCCCCCCCTTTAAATCCACTTCTTTCCCTTCCCAAACCACTGTTAGTGGAGTTAAATGGTTGGCAGAGGTCCGGAGAAGGAGAAGGAGGGAAGGAAGTGGTGTATTCCCCTTTACATCTTTTGTTATAACTAAGTTTTACCCTTGAACTATCCACAAGTCATATCAAAATCCATGACTTTGACCTTTAAACCTTCCCTCAAGTTATACATGAGGTCAGTTTATACACAAGGTCCTGAACTGCAAATAGTGTTTTAAAACTATGCAGTTTTCCAAGACTTTTTCCAAGGGAATTAAAATTGCTAAAATTAGTTGTTTCATTTCAGAACAAAATTAACAGCAAATTACATTCCTAGTTGGGAGATATGAAATATATTC
>NC_056525.1:243172858-243190554 GCF_019175285.1 Sceloporus undulatus
AAAAACATAATTTCTTAAAAATCTAATATCTATTAATGTGTTTTATGTGTTTTAACGTGTACCCTGTCTCAAGCCTTCTCTTATCCAGTTTCTCACATAGGCAACCAAAGCTGTCTCCATTCTATAACCAAGCCACAGATTTAATCAGAAGCCAGACTGAAATATATATAGATAAGCCACTTCATTCAGGAACCCCTGATGCCAAGAGGCTAGTATAAACTCTAGACCTCCAGAAAATTTCAGCAGATCTCATCAGATAATGACACCGGTCTTCATCTGGCTACTGGGATGTACTGGGATGCTCTCCTTAATGGCTGGGGAGCGGGGCTTCAATGGCTAAATAGTAAACTGTGGTGGTGATGGTTGGGGGAGAGAGGTACTGTACCTTGTTCTGTGAAATTAATATGCTGCACTACACCATACAGGAATGTAATGATTATGGTACTATTTTAAAATACAGTGGTCCCTTGGTATCTGCTGGGGATTGGTCCCAGTACCCTCTGTGTCTCTTATATAAAATGACCACCTCAAAGTTTGCTTATTGGGATTTTAATAATAATAATAATAATAATAATATGTATTTATATTCTGTCTTTTTCCAAAGGAATCAAGGCAGATAACAATAGAAATGATAATAAAACAATTAATAATATTACAATATAGAATAAAAATACAAAATATAAGCAACAGTCACATTATACTGTCCCCATAAAACCCTCACCATTACGTAATAAAACAACACAATAACAGTTACAATAGTTAAACCATTAAAACAATTTAAACAATCAAAATGAAATAGGACAGCTAAGGGCGGATGTGGCTATCCTTCTTTATCATCCTCTTCTCACTCAATCACCACCCAGATGACGTATCTCCCCTCTGAGTCCCACATAAAATAAGGGAGAAAGCAGTCTCCCAACTCCTCTGCCACCACTTTCTCTGGACCAGGTGGAAGAATGGCTCAGCATCCTTGGAGCTAACAGCCAGGTGTTAAAGGCTCCTCTGCATCCTTTCAGCTGTGCTGGAGAGTTGTAGACTGGTGAGGCAGCTTTTAAAGGCTCCTCTGCATCCTCTCAGCTATTTTAAAAATCTTTTCAAGCTATGGATGCTTGAATCCATGGATAACAAATCCATGGATATGGAGGGCCAACTGTACATTACTCGTTTTTTTTTTACAATTAGTTCTTGCTTGTACCCCAGAGATAACCAGGTTCCACATCCTTGGAGGGAGAAATACTAAACTCCTCTTGGAGTACTAAAAGTCCAGGGAATAGAGGTCTGAGGAAATTCCTGAACTACCATAATGAACCTGGAGATCTCTATTTCCTGGACCTCTTGTGCTTCAAGAGAAGTTTACTATTTCTTCCTCCAACATAGCAGTGCTGATTTCTGCTCATCTGAATAGCTCAATCCTGGAACACAGAAAGCTATACTAAATAATAGAAAGGTGCCTTCTGAGAATGTGCAGAGGCTGTTTCCTGTCTCTCTGGGCAGCTGCAACCAGTTCATACCCAGCATGAACTGGAAAAGTGAAGATGAATGACTTTAATTTTTGTGGAGCAATGAAACCATTCTGTGTTCAAGTCTGAACCTTAAAGGAAGTATCCACAGCACTGAACCCTCTCCACAGAATAGGTTTTGCATTTTTGAGGCTAGGGCTCAGCATTTTGATTATTTCCTGGTGAATCAGTTGTGAGTTTTTTGCATGCTGAGGAGTTGGGCTAGATGTTCCTTAGGTTTCCTTCTAAAATCTATAATTCTCTGATTCTCTCTCAAGCATATCTGCATGCCTACCAACCAACCACAGTGGGGCCACTGTTGAGTTTTTAGTCTTGGCGTGGCAAAACATTTAGCACTTTCATTTCAAATGAAGAAAAAAAAAAAGAACAAATACTGTTAAAGAACATGGAACTGGCCTGGTCTGTAACATGTATGAGCATAACGCTGGGATTGAACAATTAGTGCCTCATGGACTGAGCTGGGGGAGGAGTTGCTCCACATTTTGGGGACTTCTTGTTCTTCTTTTCATTAGGGATAAAAGTGCTAAATGTTTTGCCATGCCAAGACTAAAAACTCAATAGTGGCCTCACTGTGGTTGGTTTCACCAGGTGTGGGTCTCTGGAAGGGGCAGCAGGGGGTGGCAGATTGTCCTCCATCCCTCTCTCGTGCTGACTACCACCCAGGCCAACTACCATTGAGGGATGTGGGACTGCTGCCTCTGAAGTTCATTCAGGGTTCAGAGTGGCCACTCACTGAGCATTGTGCCAGATTCTGAATGAAAGGCATGTACCCTCAGAAGTGGCTGCTGTTGGAGTGATGGTGTTGTGGTCTCCAGATCAACTGTTAAGGGTCTGGTGCAGCTGCCGGGTGAGCGATAAAGGGAGGTGATATGGCAGCTGCACTAGTCCCACCAGGTGTGCCATCCACTGGGTATACATCCCCCCTCTGGTGTGTCTCCTGGTGTGATCTGCACCTCTGCAGATCCTTCTGAAACTCAATAGTGCTATCAGGGGCTTTTAGAAATGATCTTGGGGTTAGCTTCAGCCTGCGGGAAGCCTGTTGAAGGTCCATTTCAAAAACAAAACAACAGATAAACATGCACAGGGATCTTGTAGCACTTTTGATATTAACTGTGTGAAAGAAGTTATAGCATTAGCTTTTGTAGACATAGGGCCCATACAGACAAGCCAAAATAAAGCTGCTTTGGGTCACTTTGGAGGTATTCTGTTTAAATGGCACACACATCTGAAGAGGCTGGAAGCTGCACCAAACCTGTATTCCAGACTGGAGCGTGGCTTTGGTGCAGCTTCTGGCATCATAGGACGCAAGCATCATTTAAACAGCATACCTCCAAAGTGACCCGAAGCAGCTTTATTTTGACCTGTCTGTTTGGACCTTAATTTACTTAGTCAGAGATAATTATCTCTCCATTGACAAGGTTGCCTGTCCTTTAGTACTTAATGTTACTCTCCTTTATCCATCTTGGGGGGATGGGGCTGTTATGCCCTGAACGTTAGCAGAATAGAGAAGCCTGCAGCCATCTGTTCTGATCTGGCTGCCAACATAAAGTCTCCTTCCCAGAGAAATGGATCTCACCATTTTGTTAATTTGAGCTGCATTCTGTTCCTCTGAATATTTTAGTGGTTTGGCAGTGAGATGTTTGTGGCAACCAAAGTGGGCATGCTTACGATGTCTGAGTGGGGGTAAATGTAATGTCTGGATTATGGGAAAATTAAACATTTGTAGGCAGGCATCACCATCAAACACTACTAAGAAGCTCTTGTATCTTTAATAGGAACATAATCAAATGTTTACTGGGTGGCAAGAATGGACACGAGTGAAGTGAGCATCATTGTATGCTTTGACTTACTTCTTTTAGATTTATTAAACGTAGTAGGTTTCCCCTTCTTTTCTTTTCCTAGTGCAAGTTGTATTGGTTTGTAGGCACGCAGATCAGTCTGTGACAGAATGAGAGAATGATAGATTTAGAAGGAAACCTAAGGAGCACTTTTTCCTTTTTATTTTCTTTTGTGTGAGTTGTGTTGATCAGTCCAAGATAGAATGAGAGAATTATAGATTTAGAAGGAAGCCTAAGGAGCATCTGGCCCAACTCTTCAGCATGCAAAACCCTCACAGCTAAAGCACTAAGAGATGATCAAAATGCTGAGACTTAGTCTCAAAAGTGCTGAACCAATTTTGTGGGCAGGGTTCAGTACTGTTTGTTCTGTCCTTAAAGTTCAGACTTGAATGCCGAATAATTTCATTGCTCCACAGAAGTTAGGGCCATCTGTCCTCACTTTCCCCAGTTCATGCTAGGTATGAACTGGTTGCAGCTACCCAGGGAGACTGAAAATGTCTATTCTCAGAAGGCACCTTCCCTGTTATTTAGCATATATTTCTAGGTTTGAAATCTGAGCTTCTCAGATGAGTAGAAGTCTTAGCACTGCTATCTTTTGGATCAAATTAATTTCTAGTTTTAGGCTTTCCCAGAGCTGAAACTTGCTGTGGGAATGAATATCTTGTCTCTGTTGAATGTTGTGTTCAAACATGACTTCCCCTTCTTTATCAGCTTTTAGATGGGCCTTGAAACTCCAAACCTGGCCCTAGGCTGTTCAGGTACAGGCCTTTTATTGTTTATATAGTTGCTGATTTTGGCTGCATTTAATGCAGTCTGATATCACTTTAGCTGCCATGGCTCAATGCTATGGCATTCTGGGATTTCTAGTTTTGTCAGAAATTTAGGCGTCTCTGTCAGAGAGATCCGATGCCACAACAAACTACAAATCCCAGGATTCTATAAGATGAAGCCATGATAGTTAAAGCAGTGTCAAACTGTATTCATTCTGCAGTGTGGCAACAGCCTTGATTTTAAGTTATTTTTCATTGCTGGACTTACAATGTTGATTTTGGAATAACAATTTTAATGTTTCATATTTTGGTTCGTATGTAAGCCTTCAAAGACAGTTAGACATAAACAGATACAGATAGATATTCACAAAAAATGGAGCACTCTTGCGGCAATTGTTTTTAATTCTATTGATAATTTGAAAACATGCTATTATTAGAATGTTCACATTCTGTAGGTTTTAGCTATGCTATATCTGTTTTAAGTTGTAAATTGCCTTGAGCCCTGGTTTTGGAGAAAAAGCAGAATATAAATAAAGTTTACAACTACTACTACTTCCAGTACTAGTACTAGTAGTACTGCTACTGCTTTTTAAAGTACAGCTCCCAGCCAGCAAGGCCCCTGTCTCCAAAAGTTACTTTCCAATCTCTGCTCACTCTAAAGTTCCAGGTTGACACAGGTGGTTTTGCATCAGCGTTTGAGCTGAGTATTTAAACAATGCTACTGTTTTGCATGGGCATGTCTAATCTGAATGCAACATCGGGCATCATTTTGGCATCATTCTTGGTATGTTTCCTTTAAATTTGAGTATATGTATGTTATTTGCTGATCTTGAGTTTTGTATACAATTGTGTTATATTTTGCATTTCCAGAGTTGTACTGTACATTACTCAGATTGAAACACAGTTGAGGAAGTTTTGATTTTGATACAAAAAACATTTTCCTGGGACTGGTCAACCATTCTCCACTTGTGAATATCCAGCAGGATATGTAGCAGCTTGGAAATGTTCAAGCACAACACATAACAGTTCAGAAGAAAGGATTCAGCTCTTAATAATAATAATAATAATAATAATAATAATAATAATAATAATAAAGTTTATTTATATTTCCTGCCTCTCCCAAGGATCGAGGCGGGATTATATCAGTAAAAATAATACAATAATACAAAATACAATCAATAAAACACTAATACTGAATTAATCAACATTCCTATTAGTTCTCTAAAATAACAATTCATCAATAGCCAAAAATTATAATCAGGAGTGGAGCAATCATCATAACCCTTTATATGGAGTCTGGTGGATAAGCCTGCTGGAAGAGATCCATTTTGATTTCCTTCTTAAAGGCCTCTAAGTTAGTGATAAGATGGATCTCTTCTGGTAGGCTATTCCATAATTTTGGAACTGCAGCAGTAAACGCCATATGGGAAGTTGTCATTAACCTAGTGTTATGATGTTCCAATAAATACTTCCCAGACGTTCTAAATGTGCAGGGTGGATTGTGTAGGGAGAGGTGTTCCCGCAAGTAACACAGGCCCGAGCCATGTAGGGCTTTAAAAGTAATAACCAACATCTTATACCGCACCTGGAAGCTAATTGGCAGCCAGTGAAAAGATTTTAACATTGGTGTTGTATGGGCAAACCTAGATGTACCAGTGACCAATCTGGCTGCCGCATTTTGAACCAACTGAAGTTTCCGAACTTGGTATAAGGGTAGCCCCAAGTAGAGCGCGTTACAGAAATCTAAATGAGAGATTACCAGTGCATATACCACTGCTTCAAGGTCCTTTCGGTCCAGGTAGGGACGCAGTTGGTGTATCAACCAAAGTTGATACCAGGCACTCCTGGCTGTTGCATCGATTTGAAATGACAACTGCAAAGACGAATCCAGGAGTACTCCCAAACTGTGTACCTTGTCCTTTATGGTAAGTGTGACCCTGTCCAGGACTGGTTGACAAAACTCCATGTCTGGACTTAGGGTACCTATTGCAAGTACCTCCAGCCTGAGTTTGTTTTCCTTTCTTCATCCAGCCCATTACTGACCCAAGGCAGGCACCCAGAGGAGAGATGCCATCCCTATCACTGCAACAGTCGAAGACATGAGAAATATATTGGGTGTCATCTCTATTGTATTGATGAAACCACACCCCATGTTTTCCGGTGATCTCCTCAGCGCTTCATGTAATGTTAAAACGCATGGGGGACAGAATGGTGCTCTGAGGGATGCCAGAGGTCAGCTCTCTCTTGCAAGAGAGCTATCCCCCAGCATCACCATCTGGAATCTGCCTGAGAGGTAGGACTGGAGCCACTGGGCGCAGTGCCCCAATGCCTAACTCCCTCAGATGTTCCAGAAGGTAGCATGCATCGAAAGCTGCTGAGATGTCCAAGCGCCAACAGGGTCACACTTCCCTCGTCAATGCCCCGACTGGATCATCAACTAAGGTGACCATGGCAGTCTCCACTCCGTATCCCGCCCTGAAGCCAGTTTCCAGACCTTTCACCATTTTAGTCGCCCTCCTCTGGGACACGCTCCAGTTTCTCAATGTCCTTTTTGAATTGTGGTGCCCAGAACAGGACCCTATTCCAGGTGGGGCCTGACCAGAGCAGAATACAGTGGCACTCTTTACTCTCTTGATCTAGACACTATACTTTTATGATGCAGCCTAAATTGCATTAGACTTTTTAGTGCCGCATCGCACTGTTGACTCACGTTCAACTTAGGTCTACTTGGACTCCTAGATCCTTTCACATGTAGTTTCATTCAGCCAGGTGTCCCCCATCCTATCTGTGCATTTATTTTTCTGCCCTAAGTGCAATCCCTTTTTGTGTTTCCTGCTAAAGTTCTACTAGGAAATCAACAGGTATACAGAATCGCTTTTATTTCCTGGGACATGGAAGGGGTTATAAGAGATGAAGAATGTCTTTAAAATAACAATAAGAAAGAAAACTGGAGGAGTAATACCCAGTGTATAGAATATATTTTCATGATTTATGGGCTGGAACAAGTAAAACCCGGTAGCCAGATGGATCTGCAGCTCAGTCAGCCAAAGCCACTGTCTTCAGGCAAAAACCTGTCATGTCAGTACAATGGCTAAGACGTGCAAAAGTTTTTGCTAGGCAAAGGCTGGGCTGAGTGTATTCTCATAGCAATAGTGTGCTGTCCTGTTCAGTTGTGTGCAGTGTTATTAATTTTTCCTGTTTTCTGTAAATCTCTCTTGTGGGCTTACATTGTATATGCATGGTTTTAATGCTTCCCTACAATTCATCACTTTTCCTCTCTAAAGGGAGGAAACACACTTTTAAAAAACCCTCAAACTAAGGCCATGTTGAGTACCCAGCTTGGTGTAGTGGTTTGAATGTTGGATTGGACTCCAGGAGACCAGGCTTTATTACTCAAGCCACAATAACCCACTGAGTGATCTTGAGTAAGTCTCTCAGCCTTAGAGGAAAGCAATGGTAAATCTTCCCAAGAAACCCTCATGATAAACTTGTCATAATTAGCTTGAAGGCAGATAACCACCACCACACCACAACAACACATGTTGCATTGTAGTAGATTAAAATGGAGGCAATTCCAGTGACTATTGAGCCTTCCAGCTACAAACAGAGCTGAATCCAGAATGCATCTTCAACTCAAGGAGAATGGGCCATAAGTGGCAACCAGTCACCTCAGCACCATTTGCCATTTTACTAACCTAACATTGCCTCTAGAGGTTAAATGTGGGGCTCTTGCCTAAAAATGGAATGTTTGACACTGGGCAGTAATGACTGAGAATGATGGGATTCCGGCAAATATAATATCAGGACCATTGGTGATATCTTTGAGAACTCCTGGAGAACAGGAGAAGTCCCAGCAGACTGGAGGGGGCAAACGTTTGTTCCCATCTTCAAAAAGGGGGAAAAAGAAGGATCCCAACAATTATCGTCCAGTTAGTCTGATATCAATACCAGGAAAAGATTCTGGAGCAGATCATTAAAACAGAGAGTCTGTGAACATCTAGAAGGCAATGCCATAATCACAAAAAGTCAACATGGGTTTCAGAGAAAGAAGTCATGTCAGACAAAGTGATCTCTTTTTTGATAAAATTACCCGCTTGGTAGATGAAGGGAATGTTGTTGGATATAGTATATCTTGAGTTCAGTAAGGCCTTTGACAAAGTTCCCCATGATATTCTTGCAAACAAGCTTATAGAATGTGGGCTAGACAAGGCAACTGTGGGCTCAGACAAGGCAACTCCGCCGATGTAGTTATACTGGATCAGTGGCAATCTGTGAGTACCGAGGACGTGGAACAGCCTGTGGTAAGTGAGGAAGCAACCTGCCCTCTCGACCTTGCCCATCATGGCTGGCGTTCAGGGGGGGGATGCATTGATGAGACCCTCACGGATTCATCAAGCGTCCTTTAGGGAAGGACATGTTCCATCTTGTTTAAAGGAACCGGCTGTTAGGCCGCTTCTGAAGAAACCTTTCCTGGACCCCCGGATATGAGAAATTATAGGCCTGTGTCACTGCTGCCATTTTTGAGCAAGGTGGTTGGAGGGCGGTTGCTCTTCAGCTCCAAGCTGTCTTGGTGAGCCTTATCTAGACCCATTTCAAAACGGCTTTAGGAAGGCTTTGGGGTTTGAGACTGCCATGGTTGCCTTGACACGATTGCGTCTGAGCATGCCAGGGGTAGTGTGACCTGTTGGTGCTCCTAGCCTCTCAGTGGCTTTCGATACTATAGATCACGGCATCCTCTTGGACTGCCTGAGGGGTTAGGTATCGGGGGCACTGCTTTGAGTGGTTCTTGTCCTTCCTCTCGGGTCGGTCCTGAGGTGCTGTCGGGGACTGTAGCTCCAGTAAGAGGAACCTCACTTGTGGGTTCCTCAGGGGGCTATTTTGTCCCGATGTTATTCAACATCTTATGAAGCGCTGGGTGAGATATACGGAGTTATGGTGCTGGGTGTTATCAGTACGCTGGTGACACCCAAATCTATTTCTCCATTTCGTTCGTCGGCCACGAATTCCAATGGCATCTCTTCTCTCAAATGATGTCTTCAAGCGGTAATGGGCTGGATGAGGAAAAACAGATTGAAACTGAATCCAGATAAGACGGAGGTGCTCACGGTAGCGGCCCCGAAACCAAGAATGGGTTGAACCCAGTCCTGGATTGGGTCACACTCTCCTCCAGTGACTGTGTTGCAGTCTGGGGTGTCCTCGACTCGTCGCTCCTGATGACCAAATCAGGTAAATGCGACGGTCAGGAGCGCCTGCTATCAGTTCGGCTGATAGCCAGGTCCCTTTTCTGGAAGTAAGGGACCTCAAACTGTTGTGTCACGCACTGGTAACCTCACGCCTGAACTTCTGTAATGCACTCTACTTGGGGCTACCCTTGTAAGGAAGCTTCAGCGGTACAAAATATGGCAGCCAGGCTATTTCTCGGTACATCTAGGAGGGACCACATTACTCCGGTTCTGATGGTCCCCCACTGGCTGCCTATAGCTTCCGGGCCCAGTACAAGGTGTTGGTTATTACCTTTAAAGCCCTAATGGCTTGGGTCCAAGCTATCTCAGGACCGCCTCCTCCGTATAATCCTCCCCGCGCTCTCCGGTCCTCTGGGAGGAACTTACTGCAGCCTCTAAAATCTAGGCTTGCGGCGACCTCCCAGAGGGCATTTTCTGCTGTCCCCCCCAAAACTCTGGAACGACCTGCCGAATGAGATCCGTCAGTTGACATCATTAGAAGCTTTAAAAAAGCTGTCAGACGGATCTCTTCCGGCAGGCCTTTCCAGATTAACCATCCCGGCCTGGGCTCCGATCCCCTCTTTCCTCTCGTGGCCCCATCTTCAGTGTATGGTTGAGGTCTCCAGGGACACCAGGGTTTTTAGTTTGTTTTAACTATTTTATGTTTTGATATTGTGTTTTTAATCTGTCATATTTTTTAATACTTTTTAGGAGGGGGGGTATATATGTTTTTAATTTTATTTTACTCTGTTATAATCACGTTGTCAACCGCCGGATTGGTTCGCCCACAGGGCGGTATACAAATAAATATTATTATTATTATTATTATTAACTGTTACATGGATTTGTAATTGTGGACTGGCTGAACCAAGGGTGCTCAACAATGGCTCCCTTTTCATCCTGGAGAAGTGACCAGAAGGGTCCCACGGTTCTGTCCTGGGCCCGTGATATTCAACATCTTTATCATGACTTGGATGACAGAATGGGAGTATACTATTAAATTTGCAGATGACACTAAATTAGGAGGACGTAGCTAATAGCCCAGCGGACAGGATTCAAGATTCAAAATGACCTTCATAAATTGAAAAGCTGGTACTGTTTTAATGGTTTTTACTGTTTTAACACAGTATGTTGATTTTAAGCTATGTTTTAAGCCAATTATTATTTTATTTTTTTAAACTCTGTAATCAAAGTTTTAGCTGAGTAACCCGCCTTGATCCCATTGTGGAGAAAGGCAGGTATAAATCCCTGGAAATAATAAATAAATAAATAACTGGATTTTAAAAAAGTACTTCTTCAGCCATTTTGTGGCTCGGGAGAGTGGAGTGTCCAGGCAGCATCCAGCTACAGAGGTGACATTGCCCACCTGGCTCTCCAGCAAACAAGTAATATTTATGGGAAAACAATGTTTTTCTACCTCGAGAGCTCAGACCAAATCGTTGCTGTCACCAAATCACTTTAAAGAACACCGCCTGAAGCAAAAGATGAGGCATAATTATTTACAATAACAGAATCAGCGTGAGAGCTCTCATCCAGGGCATTGCTCCAATTTAGAACTAATTGAAAGGCCACATTTTGATCTGTTGTGTGATAAGTAATTGGTTAATCATGCCAACTAATGATGAATTCATTTATTCCAGATGGAATATGATGCTCCACCTGCAAGTGGAGGGGAAAATGGATGGAGAAAACACCGAGTTTCACTGGAGGAATAATCTTAAGGTACTTGAGTGAGAACCAAAACCACAGGACCTGTCACCTAGTTCCTAAATGGTCATTGGTGGAAGACCAATGAAGTTACTAGATCACTCTCCCCTCCTCCCAACGAATGTAAGTTTTGTGTAAGTCAGTGAAAATGCTTGGTGAGTCACGTTAAGATGCTGGAGGGATAGACAGCAATGCGGCAATAACATTAGAGAGATGGCCACATGGGTTTAATAACTAACTATGGAATGAACAAGCTGAGATAGCTAAATGTGGTCCTGCTAAACTTCAAAGAAGCTCTGAGGCAAAAGCCTACAGTGAACTCCAACAACACATGTTAGGTTTAGGATGATTGGCAAATGGTGCTGAGCTAACAGATGCGGTTTCACGCAAACATACTGAGTATAGAACAAAACACTTATAGGTTCAACAACAACCAACATAAATACAGTGACATGAAGTCATAGAATGGATGGCAGGTGGCACAGCAGGAATGTGTTGTAAATAGCCAGCCGCTATGCCCTGGAGGGACTCTGGTGAACCAGAGCAAAAAGGTGAATTATGGCAGATTTGGTGTTGAACTGTCCATACAATCTCGGATAAATTTGCAATCAGAATTAATGATTGGACCTGTATCATCAGGACTATCATGATGAGTACAGGAGGAGGAGTCGAGGATGTGGTATTTGGCTCACACAGACATGGCCAAAAGATGCTATAAAGCAGGGTGGACAACTGTGGAGTGGTAGAGGGATGCATTTATCCCCTCCAGGGACTCTTTGGGGAGGGCACACTCTACATTCATACATTCCAACAAAATAACTGCCCTTGAAATGCTCCCATAAGGAACAATGGGGAGAATTTCCCCCATGTTTGCAAGCCTCACTGACCATTTTAGAATTAGAACAATTAGAATGGGAACTCACTTTTTGTTCACTTTCAGCTTGAGACAGATGGGCGGCATCCAGCCGTCCATTTAATGGCCAGATCTTACTGCAGCAGCCACTGCTGTGACACCAATCTGGCCTAGGGAGCACAAAAACGCGAGCCGAAAAATAGGTTCCTTTTTGCTGCCCCCTAAAGGGCACATAAGCTGTGACGCACTGGCTCCCTGATGCCCTTTCGCTAACTGCATCATCTAGATGCAGTGCCAGGGCATGGGCCATGATGCTGCAGGCATCTATAAGGGCTTGCAGCATCATGATGTGATGAGAGACGGAGGTCACAGCATCCAGCTGTGGATACTGAGTCATGGGTCCACTGACAGGCCGGCCATAAGTGCTGGTCTGTGTAGAGCCTTGTTTTTGTTGTTTGTTGTTGTTGTTGTTGTGTGTCTTCAAGTCATTTCTGACTTATGGTGACCCAAGTTGAACCTGTCATGGGGTCTATTGGCAAGATTGTTCAGAGGAGGTTTGCCATTGCTTAACCATTGGCTGAAAGCATTGTGGACTTGCCCAAGATAAACCACGAGTGGTTTCATGATTGTGCTAGGATTGAATCTTAGTCTCCGGATCGTAGGCAGACATTCAAACCACTAGGCCATGCTTGTTCTAAAAAAAAAAAAAAAAAAAAAAAAAACCTTGTCCTGGGCCTAATTTGGTTTGAAGGGCAAAATGTGATGGAAATGCTCCCCCTCACAATTTGTGGGACAATGGGGTCACTCACCCTTGTGAAGTCTCAGGAGAGAATACGACTTTCCTTCTAACAAAATCCTGTATAAAGGCTTTAAAGAGTGGAAAAATTACTTTCCTAACCAGAAACTTGCAGGGCCTGATGTTGAATCTCATAGAGGAGTGATCATATTTATATGAAAAATACCATGACTGAAATAAGAATGGGGCTCAGTGGCCATGTCCATATTGTCATAGTATTCCATTCTCTAAAATAGAAGAGACATCTCAAATTGTGTCTGTAGCTTTATCCGGAAGTTTAACAGATTTGCAGTTCATCTAGTTACAACCCCAATGCTTCTATTAGGATTAAATTTTAGAATGGGGTGGTCAAATTATGGTTGTTCCAGTGTTGTTGGGTACAATTCCCATTAACCTAAAAACATAGCCACCAGTGACCATCTTGTTTTCAATAGGACTGAGGCATAATTGAAAACGAGTCCTGGTGGCGCAATGGTTTTAAAAAGAATGTATATGCCGCCCTCACTCACAAACCACATGACTGGTGAGTTCAATCCCAGCCAGGGGCTCCAGGATGGACTCACCCTTGCATCCATTTGATGTCTACAAATGAGTATTCCAGCTTGTGGGTCCAATTAGCTTACAACTGTAAACTGCTTAGGGAAATGCTTAAACTGATAAGCGGTATAGAAATGTACTTGCTCTTTTGCAGCCCTACGGAGAGCAAATTGCCATTCTGTTCCTTTAAAGCCAAGTTGAATGGTAATCTGTTGTATTTCGGAAAACTGACCCTGCATAAGCATTTAGATGCAGGTAGATAAATGGAAAACATCAGTCTCAGAAGATGTATCATACCCCAGTTAATCTGCTAAGCTTTTACGTGGTGCAGGTACTGTTGTTTCAATTGCAAGAAGACCCAACACACTGTGTTGTCTAGAATACTCTATGACCTATTGGGCATAATAAGCAGCTGTTAATTTAAAGAAGAGAACTAGTTACAGAAATGCATTAAAAGCTAGCCAGAATGAGGAATAACTTTTATGTCTAGTGAACCCTGCCAAAAGATCCTTCACAAGATTAGAATTTGCCATGCAAGTTCAGAAAGCACGAACCTTATCAATAATTTTTATTTTATATTTTCAGCAAATGTAGGGATCCACTTCACATGGAAGAAGATGGTGTTGTGTTGGCCAAGTGGAAACCATTGGCAAGAAATCTTCTGCAGTAAAGTGACTACACAAAATGAATAACAGAACCTCTTTTATTAATGCAATCCATCTAAAAGGCATGAACTTGTTTCCACCATCCGTCAATCAGATTGCTTGTCATAAAGAATTTGACAAATACTTTGGATTTCAAGCTATATTGTTTTGAGCTCACCTGGAAATGTCCTTGTCATTCCAGAACTTCCTATATTTTGATGTTGTTGTCCTCATATTGTGTCAAGTCAACTTTGATTACAGTGATTTCATGTAAAAGAGCATCCAAGAGATCATAACTGCTCTGCCTCAGGTCTTGTAGACTTAGGGCTGTGGCTTTTTTAAATGATTCAATCAATCTGTATGCAGTGTTCCTCTTTCTTCTACTGCCTCCCCATTACTGGGTCTTACTATCTTTTTCCAGTGAGTATACCATCTAGGGTTATGTACAATACTCTGAGTTTAACATTGTTTTAAATTTGTAATTACTTTACCATGTTGTTATTTGCCTTGAGTCCCATTATTGGGGACCAAAGCATGATGATGATGATGATGATGATGATGATGATGATTGATGATGATGAATGATAAATGCTTAAAACAATTTTGACTAATATAACTATAAAAGCCAGGTTTTAATTTGGTGCTGAAAATGATTCTAGTGCCAATTGGACCACCAGGGAGGAAATTCCACCACCGATTGTATTGTAATGACTGCCTCAGAGGTGGCTAGTGTGTGAGAACTCGCACATCATTGGGATCTTAAATGGAAGTTGGATGGCATCTTTTCAGGAGTACTTTAGTTGGTATTCTCGCTTAGCAGGGGGTTGGATCAGTAGTCCTTTCCGTCTCTTCCATCTCTTTTAGTTGTGAGCATTAACTTCATGGAAGGGTCTTTGTGCCTACAGGATATGGCCCAAGGCTATCACTTCTCAGTTGAGGTCTAATACTACTGGAGGCTTGAACACACATTGATGGGATTCCCCCGCCCTGCATTTTCTATTTTCCAGGCTGTAATCTGTTGCCCTCTCACCAAACTACGTAGAAAGCCTGACTTACCAATTGCTGAATACAGAGCTTTAATCAGCTAAGCCAAAAACAACAAATGAGAGCAGTGTGTGATATCTCCCAATTCCACTTATATTTTGATGGACAGCCCATTACTGGCATTATAGATATTTTAAACATGCAACTCCCCCCCCCCCCCCCGAATACAGTAGTGGTGGTGGCTTCCATGTGAATCCTTTTGGGGTTTGAGTCTGAAATTTAAAGAAGGGTACCAACCAAAAAGTCACAATCCTATCCCCAAACACCTATCCAGCACCTTAAATAGTTCATTTAAAATCTGAAACTAAAACTTAGAATGGATTCACTATCCCATCACATGGAAACCCACAGTCACACCTGGTTAAATGGCATCTAGTTTTGAGATGGATGGGTAGAAACACCATAGCAATAAAATGTTTGGAATGAAGAGAGATTTTGCGGAGATGCTAAAAACTCAGATGCTTGAATTATTGGATGCTGGTTTTCTGCTGCAATTCCTAGTGATCTGCTACATCAATTTTTCCCCTTAAACCCGTGCTTTGTGGTCCTGTTTGTTTTGTGTCCTCAGTTATTTCTGAGTTATGGTGATCCCAAGGCCAGTCTATCAAGAGGTTTTATGACATGATTTTGTTCAGAGGGAGTTTGCCTGAGAGAATGTGACCTCACAGCCAAAGTCCCAATGGGTTTCCATGGTCAAGCAGGGATTGAATGCTGGTCCTACAGAGTTATATTTCAACACTTAAACCACTGCAACTAACACTGGCTTGTTTTCTGCTTGCTTTAGGGACTAGGACATGGAGCAATGGATTCAAGCTACAGGAAAAGAGATTCTACCTAAACATTTGGAAGACCTTCCTGACAGTTAAGAGATGTTTGACAGTGGAACACACTCTCTTGAAGAGTGATGGAGAGTCGTCTTCCTTTAGAGGTTTTTAAACCAAGCTGGGGTGGTCATCTGTTGAAGTGCTTGATTGGATTGTCCTGCATAGCAGAGATGGAAATGAATTGAAGGCATAAAGCAACTACAGATTAGCCCCAAAAATGGTGTATCTGCAGCAACTTCTACCTTACTACTGGAGTGTAATTTAGAACCTAGGTTCACACTAAAAATGATGTGAATATATTTCCCTGATATGCTGTGATTCCAAATAGCACCTATTCATTTTCCTCTTTGGTGAAAGAATGGTGGCCTTGTCCATAGATCCTGATGTTGTGAAATCAGGCAGGATCCTGAATTGATGTCAGTTACATCCTGCATTTTGGTGGATGGCTGTAGAAGACTAAAAGACTACTGTTATTATTAAAGATTATATGATCCTCTCTGTAGAAAACTATATTCATAACTACAAAACATCTAGATGTAAAGCAGGCTTTTTTCAAAGAGAAAGAATTATAACCATCTAGAAGTTAGGAATGTATGTCAAAACTGATATTTCTGCACTGCGATGAGGCTCCAGTCAGAACTAAATCACACTTCTCCACCATTCCCCCCAACAACCCACCTTTTACTTGCTTAACAAACCCTCTAAAACATGGTCCATTTATGGCCGAAGGAGAGAATTTTCCTATAGCTGGATGCCAGCTATGGGATTCTTGTGCCTCTTGACGGGGAGGTCTTTTGGAAATCTCTGAAGTAATGTAAATCCTGTATGTCCAGCTACAGAAGCAAGAATGCTTCCCTGCCCCCCCCACCACACCACACAGAGGAAGGTTGGACTGAATGGTGTGTGGTCCTTTCCAACTTAGATTGCATGATTCCCTTGGCCTAGTAAATGCCATGGGGAGATACAGCAGGTAGAGGTAGTTTTGGGGAATGTAGGTAAAAAATCCCCAACTTTACAACCCAAAAAAAAAACAAAAAATGAAACTGATGTATGCTTAAGTCACTGTCAGGATGCCAAGCATGCATTTCACCTGTTGCTAGCATCTTCCTAAATCCTTAGGAATAGATTGAAGGATAAGAGACAGAGAAAATAAATGGGAAACAGAGAAAACCTGTGAATGTTTGGTACTGGTTATAGGTCAGGAATCCACAACTATGCTGTGGTAACAGTGACTTGATAGACAACCTTTGGGCGGGGTACATACCGCCACTTTGACTGGTGCTCTGCCGCCACCAGCCGGTAGGTCCGCGGGGAGCCGGAGCCATCCAAAGGCGACGACTCCGCGCGGACCGAAAAAGAAGCTCCAAAATGGAGCGTCTTTTTCCGTCGCGATTTGTGACGTAGCAAGGCGCCCAGGGGCGCAACTCGCTACGTCAAAAGGACACGACGCGTACGACGCCAGCGTCCGATACGCAAAGATGGCAATAGGCATGTAAAGGAGCCGGCGCCATCTTGTACGACGGAGTCCGTACTAGGCCCAGGGGCGTCTATAAGAGACGCCCCCTTTTTTTTTAAAATGGGACGTCCTCCGGACGCCCAAATGGTGGTGCAGAAAGCCCCTTGGTTCTGATCTCGGTTGTCCGGAATCAGAGAACATCAGTTGGAAAATGAACAATGCCTTATGTATCTTCTGGAAATTGGAGAAACTTAAAGATCAATATATGGACTCTGCTTCTTGGTAAGTGTGTTTAAGACTAGGCTAGATCTCTGCTCTCCTTGGTCTTAATCTTTTGAGCTCGCAGAGAAGTCCCTCATTAAAAGAAGAATCGATAATCGTTTATTCTAAATGGAACGACACTTCGGGAAATTAATGTGATGAACCTTCAGCTGGCAAGTTGGTGTCAAAGTGAGCGTGAGGGATAAAGCGAAAAATGAGATAGA
>NC_056525.1:243190579-243208596 GCF_019175285.1 Sceloporus undulatus
TAGTTCTTCAAATGGTCTCATCTGCCAAGTATTACCATATGGTTTTAGCAAATCACTATATTTCAACCATGCTTCATTTCTAAACGGACCAACTTTGAGTAGGGCCTCATGTGGGGAGCACCATATTGGTATTGTTGAACAGATTAATTTTTTATACTTACACCAAATTCTAAAGATGCCATTTCTTACAAAATGGTTTTTAAAAGCTCTATTGGCCTTTACTTTATCATAAAACAAAAAAGTGTGCCAACCAAATCTTATGTTTGAGCCTTCTAATTTAAGTAAAGCATTGTTTTTCAAGTCTATCCAATCTTTCAACCATATCATCCCACATGCTTCATAATAAAGTTTGAGGTTGGGCAAGGCCAGTCCCCCTCTTTCTGCTGAGTCCTGTAAATACTTTAGTCTTATGCGCGGTTTCTTTCCTTCCCAAATTAAAGAATTTAGGTCCTTTTGCCACTTGGAGAAGACTGAGTTGTTCTGTATAATTGTTATACACTGAAATAAAAAAAGTATTTTTGGTAGGACAACCATTTTAACAGTAGCAATTCTACCAAGCAATGAGAGTTTAAGATTTTTCCACCTAAGTATATCTTTTTTAATATTTGACCAACATTTTATATAGTTATGATTAAACAAATCTGTATATATATATTTTTGGTCAAGTGAATACCCAAATATTTAACTGTCTTTCGCACTTGGAGTCCTGATACATCACTTAATTTTCCCTCTTCTCTGCTGCTCATAGTTTTTGTCATAATTAATGTTTTATTCTTATTGATTTTTAAACCAGATACTTTTTCAAATTTTTCAAGTTCCTCTAATAGCAGAGAGATATCCTCTATTGGATTGCTCAGTGACACTAACATGTCATCAGCAAAAGCATGTAATTTATATTCAGTTCCTTTTATTTTGACTCCTCTTATATCACCCTTTTCCCTTATATTAATTAGTAATAGCTCTAGAACCGTAGTTTTGTGAGACATTTAGCCTTTTCCATCAGAGAGCTCGGGTACCACAATAAACTACAAGTTCCAGGATTCCCTAGTACTGAGCCAAGTCTTAAACTGGATTATTTCTGCAGTGTGTTTTGGACTTTATATTCCTGGACTACAACTCCCACAATCTCTCAGATGGCATTTATGGATTCTGGGATTGCAATGCAAAATAAATACATTTCCAAAGCTCTGGCTCAGGGTTGTATCCCCCCCCCCCCACCAAAAAAGCAGCCAACTAGTGACCTTTTTTACAAAATGGCCCAAGGCCACCTGTGATTTTTTTCTGGCTTCTTGGAAAAGAGATGGATTTCAGGAAAAAGAAAAGGTAAAGTAGTCAATTTGCAGGGTGAAATTAAGGTGGAATTCCCAACATGTCGCTGAGTTAAGTGAACTGTTGGATTCCCCCAAGCTAAAGCAGCTGCTTACTTTCCATTCTGCTCAATCTGTGTGCTGGCATCTTGCAAAATTCTCCTCCCTGATTTGCATTCCTCATTAGGATCCTTCTTGATCTCCTCTAATTTCCAGCCCTTACTGGCGGCTCCTGGTTATGCTCCCTCACCAAGGTCACTTTGAGTAATGAAAAACAGGTTTAACACCTTCATTAATGATCCGGATGAGGAAGTAAACAGCATGTTAATTAAATTGGCAAATGATGACATATTGGAAGATGATGCATCAAGCCAGAGGAAGGGGAGGGATGCAAAAGAAACTCCAGTGAATCATTTGTTCTTGTCATTGGCGTCTGGGAAGGTTCTTCACACCTGAAAATCCCCGCTACCTCATCCCAGGCTGAAATTCAATCTTCACATCCCACTCAAAGATTCATTTTAATTTTGTCATCTCAGAAGTTAAAGCTTCATGACCAAGTTAAGCAATGGGAGAGCCATGAAACAAGAAACAGGACAGAGATACTTTAAATAATGAAAATGAGAAGTATTTTGGTTGGACTCAAAACCATCCTCAAAGAATCATTCAACAGAGCAACCTGACTTTCTTGTTTCCCATAAGGGCTGGCTATGCATTGTGCCTCTTGGTTGGCTCTTGTCTGTCCCATCAAACTGTGAAAAGTGTTGATTATCAGGACTCTGGGAATATTAAAATACCACTCATTTTCCCTGCCAAGAGTGTATCCACACTAGATATAATGCAGTTTGATACCACTTTAATTGCTATAGCTCCATCCTATGGAATTCTGAGATTTGTAGTGTTACGAGGTCTTTAACCTTCTCTGCCAAACAGTGTTGGTGTCTCACAAAACTAACACTCCCAAGATTCTGTAAAATGGAGCCATGGTTATTACAGTAGTCCCAAACTGCATTATTTCTACAGTAAAGATGCACCCCAAGATTAAAACATGATCCAACTTGACAGCTGAAGTATGTCCAGAGAAGGGTGCTCAAAAAGGTAACAGGTACATCAGCCAAGCCCTATGAGGAACAGCTTAGTATGTTCAGGTGATTGAGAGGTGACATGATAGCCGTCTTTAAATATCTGAGAAGTTTTCATGTAGACGTTGCAGTAACCTTGTCTTAGGAAATGAACCAATGGACTCAAATAACAAGAAAAGTAATCCCACCTAAACATTAAGAACAACTTCATGACAGTAAGAGCTGTTCAACAGTGGTATAAACTACCTCAGGGACTGTGCAGACAGCTCCGAAGGGGCAGCCTCCAACCAGCTCTTTTACAGCCAGATTGGGGCTGCAGCAACTGCAGCCCTTTTTGCACCCTGAAAAGGGCACAATAGCTTTGGTGCCATGGCTTTACGGTATTCCTTCAATGCTGTGGTGTGGTGTGGTGCACGGTGTCATGCTGCCCTGGAGCAAAACTGGAGCCTGCATCATATGGACACTATGCCCCAACTCTGCCTCCATCCAGGCCTTTAAGGCCAGTCTGCACAGGACCTCAGGTTTTCAAACAGCGGGTGGACGATCATCTGTCAGGAGCGCTTTAGGAGTATGCAGGTTGAGTTTCCCTTATCTGAAATGTCTGGGACCCGAAGTGCTTTGGATCTTAGATTTTTATTTTTATTTTTGGATTTTGGAATGTTTCCATATACATAAAGAGATCTCTTGGAGATGGAATTCCAGTCTGAACATAAAATTTATTTATGTTTAAAATATATCTTATACACATAACCCGAAGGTAATTTTATACACAATATTTCTATTACTTTTGTGCATGAAACAAAGTTTGCACACATTGAACCCCGATTGATAATGTCCAGAACCAATTGAATTCCCCTCCATTTATTATTTTCCTTATTCGTGGTTTGTTTATTAATTTTGTTGTATTGTCGTATTGGTGCTTTCTGCACCGCCATTTGGGACGTCCTCCGGACGTCCCATTTTTAAAAAGGGGTGTCTCTTATAGACGCCCCTGGGCCTAGTACGGACTCTGTCCATACAAGATGGCGCCGACCCTTCTACATGGCCGGCGCCATCTTTGCGTATCGGACGCTGAGCGTCCGTACGCGTCGCGCCGCTTGTGACGTAGCGCGCCATTTTGGAGCTTCTTTTTCAGTCCGCGCGGGAGTCGGGCCGTGTGAAGGCTCCGACTCCCCCGCGGACATACTGGCGGCGGCGGCAGACCGCTGCAAAGCGGCGGTCTGTACCCCGCCATTTTTATGTATTTTTAACCATGTTTTATTGTTTAATTTTATACTTGGGAGGAAGGGTTGGGCCGGGGTCTTGTGGGGCTTGTTGTGTTTATTGATCTCTATTGTATAAACTTTGCTGTTACCCACCTCGATCGTCAAAGCAGAAGAGGCAGGATATCAATAAATAGTTTATTTATATTATTTATAAAACAAAAGTGTCACTGTCTCAGCCATGCATGTGGACAATTTTGGATTTTGTAGTATTTTGGATTGCAGAATTCCAGATAAGGGAAACTCAATATGTATTCCTCCCCCTCCCCCCCCCCCAGTTTTCTAACATTTAGATACTTTTATTAAATACAGTTGTACAAAAACAGCGATTTATTCATTTTCTTCACTGCACAGTCTGGCATTTGGATTGGTGACTTCGATAGCAAGCTGAACTGCTCTCTAAACAATTATCTTCCGATTCTTGGATAAAACATTATGTGCAATTTCTGCACAATAGGACTTGTTCATTATTAGCACCTCAAGTACTTTGACATTGTGTACCCAAAATTTCCTCCAGGACAGAGGAGCAGCATGTGCTTTATCTTCTTATCGTTACCTAACCAATGTTGGGCTTCAAGATTTGGCCCTTCAAACCTTCTGTGAACTCTTTTGTCAATGCCTCTTGGCTTGCGCCAGTTATGCTTGATTTTGACATAGCAATCAGACTGATGAAGAATAAACTTCTTGGTCCTCTTCTTGATGATCTTAGGCTTGATGAGAGGTCTGAGGGCAGGCATAGTTTCCTCAGGAAAATGGCAGTTCCTTTTCCAGCAAGAGCACCCAGAGAAAGAAAGAGCGAAGGAGAAAACTGCAAGGCCTGATGGCATATGACTGGAGGGTCCTGGCAGATCAAAGCAGCAGGTGGGTCTGATGAAAGAAAGTCATAGAATCATAGAATTATAGAATTGCAGAGTTGGAAGAGACCACAGGGGCCATCCAGTCCAACCCCCTGCCATGCAGGAAATCCAAATCGAAGTATCCCCGACAGATGGCCATCCAGCCTATGCTTAAAGACCTCCAAGGAGGGAGACTCCACTACACCCCGAGGAAGGAGTTTGTTCCACTGTCGAACAGCCCTTACTGTCAGGAAGTTCCTCCTAATGTTGAGGTGGGCCCATGACGCATGGGCAGAAAGTATGTGCTCAGCATGTACTAGTGTTAGAAAGGGGCGTCCTTTCTGGATGGCCCTAACCCTAGTACGTGCCGAGCACGTACAAAATGGCGGCGCCCTATACACATGGGTGCCTCCATCTTGACGTCGCAGACGCTTAGCATCCGCACATCGTGCGGCAGAAATGACGCCGCGAATGCACCATTGGCGCTTTACGGCATCATTTCTGCAGCGCAAAAAGAAGCCGCTTTTTGCGACTTCTTTTTCGGCCGGCGGGAAGCCTCACCGTTTAGAGGCTGAGACTTCCCGGTGGCGGAAGTGGAGGCACCGGAAGACCACCCTTTTTGAGCAGTCTGTAAAGCGCCATGGAATCTCTTTTCCTGAAGCTTGCATCCATTGCTCCGGGTCCTAGTCTCTGGAGCAGCAGAAAACAAGCTTGCTCCCTCCTCAATATGACATCCCTTCAAATATTTAAACAAGGCTATGATATCACCTCTTAATCTTCTTTTCTCCAGGCTAAACATCCCCAGTTCCCTAAGTCGTTCCTCATAGGGCATGGTTTCCAGATCCTTCACCATTTTAGTCGCCCTCCTTTGGACATGCTCCAGTTTCTCAACATCCTTTTTAAATTGTGGTGCCCAGAACTGGACACAATATTCCAGGTGGGGCCTGATCAAAGCAGAATACAGTGGCACTATTACTTCTCTTGATCTAGACCCTATACTTTTATTGATGCAGCCTGAAATTGCATTAGACTTTTTAGCTGCCGCATCGCACTGTTGACTCATGTTCAACTTGTGGTCTACTTGGACTCCCAGATCCCTTTCACATGTAGTTTCATTCAGCCAGGAGTTCCCCATCCTATATCTGTGCATTTTATTTTTCCGCCCTAAGTGCAGTACCTCACATTTCTCTGTGTTGAATTTCATTTTGTTAGCTTTGGCCCAGCTTTCTAGTCTAGTCCTTCAAGGAAGCCCCGTCACTTGTTCCACCCTCCTGAGTGAAACTAAAATAGAATAAAGCTATATAGGCCTGATTTAAATGGGCCTTTGCACCGCCACTGTCATGTGGTAGGTGTTCGTCGAGGACGTAGCATCCATACCGGCCTCACCTCTAGCACGTGACTGGGGCATCAAAATGGCGGCGCCCTGTACACACAGGCACTGCCATTTTGACATGACGGACACATAGCGTCCGCACGCCCTGGCACCTTTGTGACGCCATAAGTGCGCCTTTGGCGCCTTGTGGCATCACAAAGGCACCATCAGAAGAACCCGCTTTTTGCAGGTTGTTTTTGTTCCGCGACAGAGCTGCACAGTTTGTCCACTGCAGCTCCCTCACAGAGCAAACCAGGGCAGCGAGAGACCACCCTTTTGGGGTGGTCTGTATACCGCCATAATTTCACTTTCGGAAAACGGCATGTTAAAATATTTCCTCAGTATGTATTCCTGTGTGGCAGGAGACTGGACTAGATTATTGTTGTAGTCATCAAATTATAGATGTGGAAGCGACCAGAAGGGCCATCTAGTGCAATCTTCCTACCATTCAATGATCCACAACTAAAGCACCCACAACAGATGGCTGTCCAACCTCTGGTTAAAAGCCTCTGATGAAAGAAAGTCCACTACCCTTCAAAGAAGTATGTTTCACGCTGTTGATAAAGTCTCCTCCAACTTTGTATTTCTGTGACTTTATGACTTATAACTGGGGACCTTATCGCACACAGAAACGTAAACGTTCTAGGGACAGGAGGAGGACTCTCGTGTGCAGATACTAAGTGAGATGTGTCGTTTGGAATAACATGATAAGACATGATTCACTAGAAAAAGACAATAATTTCTTGGCATTTGGAGGGCGTTAGGGAAAAAAAACCACATTACAGGTAGATACAGTCGCCAGGTCTGTTGATAACAGCTTAATTGGACATCTTCATTCATCCCAGTTGCTATAAACCACTTGCCTTTAAATTTGCAGAAGTGAGTGGAAAAAATTTCTGAGACCTGCAGTGAGTTGGCGGGAACTTCACAACTCATCAGTGAATGTGATTCTAGTTGGAACTCCTTACAGCATTCATCGTTATGTTGTCTTTTGGGTTTTTCAGCTTCTCAGTTTGTACCTTCCCAAGTTTGCTAGATGAGTGGTGTGCTAGGAACATTGACAAACGTACTTCTTTAATTATGGACCACTGACAAGTGTCCAAATGGTGATACTGACTTGTCTGGGATGCGTTCATCAGTCAAATTAGAACTTACCATTTAGTGCTTTGGTTTAACCATCCTTTTGCAGGCATATTTTTTCCCGATATCGCTTCTTTCCAGCCCCCACTATGTTAAATTAATTACCGAACCTTTCAGGCCATTAGGAAGATTGATTTGCAGAACTGATTGTTTGTTGTTGATCTTGACTGCTTGTAACTGAAAGGTGGCTGCATGGCTCTCCTGGGGGAGAATTATGCAGTGCAGCTGGTCCAGCAATGTAGTGCAAGGTTTATTTTTAAACTTTGTCTTAAGCTAAACAAGTAATCCAATTCAAATGTTTTTTCTTACCTTTAAATTCACTTCCCACCCCCACTAGTCTCTCATGTAGATCAGCCATGTGTGTGTAAGGGCTTTAGGAGAGGCCCTGTGGGGACTGGAGACTGAATTGGACTGCGAAAACGGAGAAATGTTCAACTACCGGAGCCACTCTGAGGTGAATAAAACTTCTTGCAAGCTTCACCCGAATGCTGGCCTTCCATACCAGCTTCAACTCATCCCGGATTCGCCCCTTTTCACTTGGGCCCCACTCTTGGAAACCTTCTTCCCCCACAGCAAGTAGCCATCTTCTTTAACCAGCCTTCAAAAACCGGGAATGAAAACCATTTCCTGTTCAGAGAGCCTTTCCTGGCATTGCATAATTTTCGATTATATTTGGATGTCCTTTTGGTGCCTGTTTATCAAACCTTTTCCTGTATTGCTATGTCACTGTTATATGTATTATCCTACTGAGAGTACAGTTTGCGTACCTCGGGATACGGAAATACCCGGTACTACTTTTCGGGATACGAAAAAATCACATAGGGAAATTATTGTTTCGGGTTACGAAGTTTTTTTCGGGTTACGAAAAAAAATTTGGTGCTTTTTTCGCTTTTTTCGCACGGATCGCGGCTTTCCCCATTAGCGCCTATGGCAATTCGGCTTAGAAGGCTTTTCGGTTAGAAAGCGTCCGCGTTACGATATTAATTTCTTAACCCGCGGCACACTGTAGTATGTTTCTGGAAGAAGACTAACCATCCATATCGAAGCCAGCCCTTCCCTCCAGTCCATTGCCTTGGTCCAGGCCTTGGAGGTAGAGAGGAAAACGCTGGATCTCTTACCTTTTCCCTCCACCATTCCCCTTCTCCTTCTGTGTCCTTGCCTTTTAGATGTAAGCCCGAGTGCAGGGGAAACCGTCTTCTAAATAAAAAAGATTGTAAACTGTACAGCGCTGTGAAAATTTACAGCGCTTTATAAATAAAGGTATTAAATCTAATTTAATAACTCCCCCCCTCCATATGTTGCAGACAATTGTTTTTTTGCACTTCTTTTCTTGGCCTTTCCAACCAAAAAGAAAAGGCAGGCGCAGTAACGCATATTTAGCTGCAGCCAAGTCCCAAAACAGTTTTTAAAGCAGCATCCAGTTTGGAAACCTGCCTTTTCTTGCTGCTTCTCCCCCACTGTCAATTGTAACATTCTTCCCTCCACCCTTCAATTTCAGATCGCCCAAACTCGTTCAATTTCTCAAAAATGGTAAAAACTAGCATGTCCATCATCTGGGGCTATTACCCTCTCTGCCCCTACCAAAGTCCTGAGGGACTTATTAACTGTGGATAACGTGAGAAGAAGGCTATGCCCTCTCTGACCCAGCAAAGAAAAGATTGAAAACTTCCTTTACTCACTAGGAGAAATGTGGAAAGCTGTGGTGATTCCTCTTTGCCCAGTAAAGAAGGGTTGAGAGTTTCTATCACCGGAAGAAGAAAAGTGAGGAAGCCTAGTACCCACTCTCCATCCTGCTGAAAGGACTGAGAGTCCTCCCTCACCAGGGAAAAGCTTCTCCCTTTGCACTCAATGACCTTGGGAGCAGCAATTGAGCAGCTGGTCTGAGAGTGACTGAGAAGCCTCTTCACTTGTGCCCGAGTTGACAGCAAAGTCTGAATTGGGTTTTACAAGGCCTTCTTCAGTCACTGCTTTCAACCTACTGCTGCTTGCTGCCTCCTTTGTTATCCAAGAACCCTGGGGAGCAGCAACTGATCAGCCAGCCATCCTTCTTTCCCACTCAGGTCTGATCAATCATGTTGCTGTATTTGCATATAAAAGCGCGAGATGGAGCCAGTTGGCAAACTTGTGAGTGATGAAGTAGATGCTGCTACTGGTGGCTGCTTACACACATTGGGAGCAGTGGCTAGCAGTGAGGACAGGGCCCCTGGTCTCCTCATTTTGGGCTAGGAATTGGGGGTACTAAGTTATTACCTACGAGGAAAACCCGCAGTTAATCCAAAATGTTTTGGGGGACCACGGAGATCTACACGGCCACCTGGGAGTCTATGCAAGTTGCAACATCCGTTCAAGTACGCCTTTCAAATGGTTCTCTCCTAGTTGAGTTGGAGATGAGTGGGATGAGGATTGCCACTAAGTGACAGCCTAAGAGGTGGCGATTGCCACTTGCTCCCCAAAACAGCTGCCTTTGTTGCAGGTGTAGCATTCAACCGTGCTCCCCTTAAACATGTTAAGCAGATAACGTGCGTGGGGTTGGCGTTAGTGGGAAGCGACAAGAGAGGGCCCTAGTTTTTAAATTTTTAAATTTTAAATCTCAAAAAATGTCCTTTTGTAAAACAAAACTTTCCAAACAACAAATTTGGCCCAAATTTTCATTTTCAGTATATGAAACTATTGTCTATGTTTATGTCTATGTCTTCACATAGCCCATGCATTATGATACTGTAATTAAAGGTTATAATTTAATTTCGCTAGTGTTATGTCAAAAACTATTCCCATTGCATTCGTTGATATCTGGGAATTCTGTTTATGAATAACATTAGTACCAAAAAACATTAACTAAGGATTTGTATGTGTATATAGGGAAGGAGGCCCCAATGGCGGAAGGGTGCCACCATGAGATCCCGCTCTTTTCATTATAGGAGAAGCCGGATAGAAATTTATGATTATGATTATGATTATGAGAGTTACCCCTGGGTGATACCAACTCTCGTGTGCCACTGGCTGGAGGTGTTCACACAGACCTTTCCTCTTGCCTGGATCGCAAAACTACAAAAAATTGGAGAATTTGCAACTTCTCATCTCCCATTGGAGATGCCCCATGAAAAACTGGCGAGTAGGGCTACGTTCTTGAACTCTAGCATCTCTCTTTCTACATTTGGCTATTTCCTGTAAATACAGTCCAGGCCACCACTAATCCTCAAATCAGAACAATTTGAATTGACATTTTCCTTTTATTTGCAAAGCAATTGTGTCCTTAAAAAGAAAGGAAAAAAAATCCCCAAACCTAGAACTATTTAGGCACCAACGGCATGGGAAAGTACCTCATCCTTCACTAATGTAGCATATCCTGGGGAAACTTGCTTAATAGGATTTAACCAGTCTGTTGACCCAAAAAGAGGCCATGGCATTTGCATCCCAGGCGGGGGAAAAAACACACACAATTGCTCATCTCCTATCTTTCCCTTTGTACAAAAGCTGACAGACATTGGCGGACTCTGTCAACAGGCAGACAGAGAGGATGTGAATGCGTTCTCCAATTAGCATTTGCTTGAAATGGTTGTCCAGCCTTCCCTTCCCTCTGCCAGCGAGGCATTGACATGGCTCAGCAATGATCCACATGGGGGAAAACCATTCCTGGCTTTCTGCTACAAGGAAACTTGATTGGTTTACAGGGCGGTATGGAGCATGAGGCTGATTAAAACTCTTGCCAGGGTCCCCCCCCCCTCTCTCTCTCTCTTTTCATTTCGGTTGTCCTGGGCAGGGCCTAATTGAATCTAGGTCCCAAACTTAGGTTTCTGTGCCTATTGCAGTTATAGCATTTTCATACCCTTCGGATTGCCTCCTATAGAAGCCGTTGGATATATAGGTTGGTGAGGTCTTATAATTTTCACTGGAGAGCATAAGTGAACTTTTTGCATGCTTCTGCTAGGAAGTTTGGAACAGTACCATCTGGTCATTAAGACTCAACACAAACTTTCATTTCATCTACTTAGTTCCATCCTACAGAAGTGAGTTTTGTGAGTCTTAGAATCGGCTTTGCTTACAGGGTTATCACCTCCGAATTATCTTATGGTACAGTCCTAGGAAGTATGTAGAATTATCTGTGTTAACTGCGTGTTAGCATTATTGGGCTAACCAGAAGGTGCAAACAAAAACAACTAGCTTTCCAAAACCATGACTTCTTTATTTGCAAAGATGTAGAAAAAAACTAATGCCGAGGAAAACAGACGCTGTGGAGGTCATTAGCCTGCAGCTCTGCATCTTGTTGATCTATGGATTTTTCGGCAGAATCTGTTCATGCAGCGAAGCTCAATTCCAACTTTTGCCTTAACCCCAAAAAGCGAAGTAGGGAACAACACACACAACAATGTCTTGTAACAGACAGCAGTACAACTTCACTTTCTCTATGCAGCTCTAAATCTCTTCCCGTGAGGCTGTTCTGATCTAGGCCAGTGAACCCGAAGCCCTAATTGGCGATGTTCAATGATTTCCCAGAGATTACTCTGCCGCTCTGTCAAGTCTGAAATTACTTTAGGTATACTAACGAAAACGGCAATTAGACAAACTAATTTAGATAGCTTTACATTCTTGAAAAGGCAATTCCCCAAATAAGTTTTTTTGAAGAATATTCTGCTTGCTTTAGGTTAGGATTTTTTGCTTAGGATGAGGGGTGATGTGTGTGTGTGTGTGTGTGTGTGTGTATACATGCTCTCCAGTTACCCTATGTTGACTTATTGGCAACCCATGATTGGGTTTTCTTAGCCAAAAAATTAATCAGAAAATGATTTTGACCTATTACTTGCTCTGAAATGTAGCCTTTAGCACCTGGATCCTTGGCGGTCCCCAGCAAGTCTAACAGTTTTCAAACTGGTCAGACAGGATGGGTGCCTTTAGAGTTTAGGTCTGACTACAAACCAGTTTAGCGCATCTTCAAATCTGAAAAAGGGTAGAATAAACCTGAGTTGACATTCAACCAAAATCATAATCCAAAAAACACATGACGATTGCCATTATTAGCCAACCAGAAGACACAGAAAAGTTCTTCCTAATGTTGAGGTAGAATCTCTTTCTGTGTTTTGACTCTATGCTCGTGCCTATGGTTTGTGCGTGTCTATATGCCAGAGAAAATATTGCAATATAACCCAGTCAGAAATGGAAAACTCAGCGATATCCAGAGGAAGCTCAGTACTTATAGTGAACAGGTTTCTCGCCTCTTGAGTTCATATATCCCTTTACATTTTGCATGATCTGTCTCTTCAAGATAAGGCTTGTCTGCCCGCCGGATTCTCCATGGGCAGCCTGGAATACCTGGCCCTACAGTTCCCTCGATCTCACCCCTGTTACCTGGCCCTTCATTTCTGATTATACCGTTGTCTTCCATGGCAGTCCTGACTGAGCCTCCTGGGGTGTCCTTTGATGTCACCATTGCTTGCTTCTGGGTCAGAATTAAGGTGTCAGTTGATGGTCACGTGGCTAAGCACCTTTTCTTGACCTCAGATTTAGTGACTTTCAGTGATGGTGGAAAGCCAGGCGATCACGCAGGGACACCCATGCAGACAGCAAAATCGTGGCATGGGGACAGAGGGCCTAGGGATCTTCCTGGAGATCTGGAGTAAACAAGTAACTTTTAATAAAATGACTTTAAGGTGCTGTACCTGATTCTGATGTGGAAAAGAAAATGCCACATGTCATCTGGACTGCTCACCCAGAACTCGAGTTTGGGCCATTGCATCATCAACAGGACAATGCCAGGAAAGGGAACGGTGGCTTTTAGCCATGAAGGAACAAGGCCCTTTCGAATGGAGCTAAGTAAAAATTTATGGAATAGGCAGCAAGTCAATAATTATAATGTAGAATATTTTTGTTAGCACATGGAGGGATATACTGTATATTACTACCAGCGACCAGTCTTTCTTATGCAGCTTGCCTGTCTCTCTACAGAAATCCGTGGGTGTGTTGTAGTAAGTTTGCTGACAGAGCCTCCTCTTCATCTGCTTTGTTTAATTTACACTGCCTTCTACAAAGTCACTCAAGGCAGTGTAGAGCAAGGAACCCCCCCCTCATCAAAATCAACAAAAATAATTAAGAAAAACTATGGAGTTTACACAGTGTTTCTAAAAAATGTGAACACAAAAGTCAAACCAGTGCCTTGTGTTGCCAAAGGAATATTTGTTATGTGGGGACATTCAGAAATATTTAATATCTCCCAACTAGAATGTAATTTGACTGTTAATTTTGTTCTGAAATGAAACAACTATTTTAGCAATTTTAATTCCCTCTTGGACCAAAAAAGTCTTGGAAAACTGCATCGTTTTCAAACTCCATTGCCAGTTCAGGACCTTGTGTATAAACTGACCTCATGTTAACTTGAGGGCAGGTTTTTTTAACGGTCAAAAGTCAGGGTTTTGATATGACTTGTGGATAGTTTCACGTGTATAAAAGTAAAACTTATTCTCAAAAAGATTGTTAAAGGGCGAATACACCCCTTCCTCCCCTCCCTCCTTCTCCCCTTCTCCGGACCTCTGCCAACATTTTAACTCACTACCAGTGTTGGGAAGGGCAAACGAAGTGGATTTAAATGTGGGGGGGGGGTGTTTGGAAGGGAGAGAAGCCTTTTAAAATTGGACCGGGAAAGAAATAATTATTTCTGTCTCTTGTCCTCTCTCTGTCCTCTCTCTTACCTGGCATATCCATTTCAAAAATCATTGCTGAGGCACCACAGGGGTGATGTTTCTTTCTCAGGACTTTTCTACAAACTGTCATTTACTGTAACTGACCCATATATAAACTCGACCCAGGATTTTTAGGGGTTCAATTTTTGGGCATAATTATAAACGTCTTGACTCTTACTTGAGTTAATACTCATCGCTACTTTTCTACAAAAATTGCATAGATTTGTGAGTATTTTTATTGGTCAGAACAAACTGTGTTTTTCTGTGCCAGGAAAATACATACACGTAGAAAAATTACAGAAACCTGCAAAAATTTCACATATGTGTTTTGTGCAGGAAAAACTCAGATTCCCCCACCCCCATGCCCCTGCCCAACTCCCATGGCGAGTTACACTGGCATAAGGTTTATGCTACAATCCACAGTTCTCAGTGGTAGATTAGGCCTCTATATATACCCTCTCACTGTTGCAATTTTTGGTTTGTGATGGCACCCAGTTAACCTTTTGCCATCTCTCTTTTTTTTAAAGCTGCTTTTAAAATGTCCCTGTTTCATTCTCACCTCCAACTTTCCCCCTTCATCCTTGGCTTACTTATATTGTTGCACAATTGTATTCAAAGTAGTTTGCACTCAGTTTAAATCAGCAAGAGGAAAGGAAGAGTGGAGAAGAATCTTGCCCTTTCCATCAGTTCAGACAAAAGCAAACTGCTGCAGCCTCTCCTTGTTTGCTCCTTTCCCCTCATTAATCACAGGGGAAGCTGCAAAAATTTGCTTTTGCTGTCTTGAAGAGAATAGTTCACTCCTTTGGATTCCATTTCACCGTCTGTTACCCATGGCATGTATGCACAACATTTCACAGATGAAAACTGGACACCATCGTGTGCCAAGCAAATTTAAGTGTGGTAAATGATGTGCAAAAGTTTGGAATGAGGAATCAAGAGAGGAGAGAGAGCAAGGGGAGGCCGCCGTGGAAGTTTGCTTTTGCCTTAGCCTATTGTGAAGGGCAAGACTTCATTCTTTCCTCTTCTATCCCCATCTGCTCGGTTAGGCCCGTTATCAGATGGGCATTAAAATACATCCTGGGGATGTACTAGGTTAGGGAAAGTGCGTGCCTTGCCCGCACCTAACCCTAGTATGTCCCCAGGACATACAAAATGGTGTGCAGCCTCTATACACCTTGGGGCCCACCATTATGACATAACGGAACGATCACGGCCGACGTCTGCCAACAGACGACGTCTTTGCGCACATGAGGCGCATAGAGCGCCCTTTCCACGGCGCTAGAAGGAGCTCTGAAACGGAGCTCCTCCAGATTTCCGTCACTGGTGCAGCCTCCTCCCTGCCGCCGTCGGTGTCCTTGGGGCATTGAAGCCCCACGGATACCCCTTTCCAGGCCGTGGGGAGGAATCGGCCTTTTGCCGCTTACCCTGCGGCCTGGAAAGCAGCGGATCAGGCTCTGCGGCTGCTGTTCTCGGCAGCTGAGGCCCCAATTCGGCGGGGAAGGAAGGACGCCTACAGGCTGCCCCCAAAGGGGCGGTCTGTAACCACGCCTCTATTGATTGCACTTTGAACTTCAGTTTGCATCAACTGGAGTAAGTTGAGGGAACGTGGAAAAGTGGGGAGAGAAACTGGGACTTTAAAAGCAACTAACAGTTTAAAAAGCACATAAGAAAGTGAGACTGTCAGTGCCAAAATCCGGACTGTTGCACGGGTATGCATTGACTATGCTTGATGGAGTTAGACTGAAGATGTAGTCCAAAGCACTTGGAGAATCAGCATTTCCATACCTCTGAGCTATGAAAGAGATGAAAAAAAATTGTCATAGGAAATTATAGGGACTGTATGGGTGTGGCCTGGATAGGGCACAAGAGGCCCTTAGCAACCTCTACAAACTACAATTTGGTTTCATGAAGGATGAGACATTACAAGAATCAAGAAAAAAAAGGAGGGATTTGCAGAGTCAGTATAAACTCAGAGGCCATGTTGACAGCTTCCACTGGCCTCTTCCAGCTCAGATTTCAGTTTGAGGATTCCCTATTTTAATGTATTCCAACACTCTCAGCTTTGTTTGTGAAATGCCAAAAGGACAGGACTTCTAACTTGATATGCTACTATTCCACATCCAAGCAGCTTGGGACCAAATTCATCTCTACATTTGAGAAGAAATAACCCAGATGTTTTGTTACTGTGCTTGCTCTCGTTCACCTGTTTCTCCTGAGTTTTCTGCATAGTTCAAATTAATAATTGGTTTTCCTGCCAACTTGGGCTTCAACCAGTTCTGGCACTTTGTATAATGGGAAAGGATATTTATTGCATTTTAAATGTCCAGATAAAAGCCCAAATGCAACACTAAGATTAATGACATCTTAATGTTCCAATATGGTTCCGTTTCTACGCTCTAAAAAATAGCTCCTCTTCTCTGTTGCAAATCAATATCAGCTCCTTGCTAAAACAGTTCTATTTTCTGACATTTCTTCAAAATATTTCCCTTGAATTGCAACATGGTTGTCATACCATTATATTATAAACCATATACCAATCTCCAAGTATGCCTAACTATGCACTTGCCTCATTGTCGAAGTTTGGTGCTGCCACGCAGACATTAGAGGAGCTGGTATATTTATTCTGCTGTAGATGCTTCTCTTCCTTCTCACCTAATAAATACCCATCAACTAATTTATGCCCTCATTCAACACTGATTTATTCAGCTTGTTACTGCTGAGCAATAAAACATATATATGACCACAGAGGATTCACACAAATTCAATCTAGACAATAGAAAAGAAATAGAAAATAGTCAAAGATTTCTCATACCTTGGATCATCATTGACCAGGAACAGAGATTTCAGTCAAGAAATCAGAATAGATTAGGACTTGGGAAGGGCAGCTATATGAAAGAACTTGATAAAACACCTAACATGCACAAAGGTATAAAACTGAATACTAAAGTGACGGATAGTCTAAGCCATTGTTTTTTCCATCACCATGTATGGATGCAAAAGCTGGAAAGTGAAAAAGCAGATAGAAATAAGAAAATCAACTCATCTGGGTGTGCTACTGGAGATGGGTGTAATCTACCATCGCTACTAATAATAATAATCATATAATAATTAATAATTCATAATATATGGGTGCTGAAGATACCACAATGGATAGCCAAAAAGACAAACAATGGGCCCTTGAACAGATCATGCCAGATATCTCCCTAGGAAGCCAAGATGGCTGCATCATGAGAAAGATGCTACTCACACAAGAAAAGACAATAATGCTTGGAAAGGTTAGAGGGTAGCAGAAAGAGGGGAAGGTCCGCACAGTAGCGGGATAGATACAAGTAGTGATTCGATTTTTTTTTTGGTTGTTCGGGTGGTTGTGGGGTGTTGGTTGTTGGGGTGTGTTGATCCACCTCTTCACATACAAAAAACCTTTGGGGGGTTGGGGCTGTTGTGTGGGTGTGTGGTTGTTTCGGTGGGGTGGGTGGGTGTGGGGGGGGGGGGTGGGTGCGGTGGGGGGTGGGTGGGGGTTGTTGGGTTGGTGTGGCGTGGGGTGGTGGGTTGGGGTGGGGTGGGTGGGGGGTTGGGGGGGGGTGTTTTGGGGGGGTTGTGTGTTGGGGCGGCTGGTTTTGTTGGCTTTGGGGGGTGGGTGGTGTGGGGTGTGGGGTTGGGGTTTGGGGGTGGTGGGGGGGGGGTTGTGGGGTGTGTTGGGGGTGGGGGTGTGTGGGGGGCGGGTTGGGGGGTGTGGTGTTGGGGGGTGGGGGGTGGTGTGTGGTTGGTGTGGGTGGTGGGGCTGGTTTGGGTTGTTGTGGGGTGGTGGGGGTGGTGGGTTGGGGGGGGGGGGGTGGTTTGGGGTGGGGGGGCTGGGGGGGCGGTTTGTTGGGGGTTGTGTTGGGTTGTGGTGGTTGGGGTGGCGGGTTGTGGGCTGGGGTGGGGGGGGGGTTGGGGGGTGGTGTGGGGTGGGCGGTGTGGGGCTGGGGGGGGGGGGGGTGTGGTGTGGTGGGGGGGTTTGGGGGGGGGTGGGGGGTGTTTGGGTGTGGTGGGGTGGGTTGGGTGTGGGGTGTTTTGGGGTTGGGGGGTGGTTGGTTGGGGGGGGTGGTGGGGGGGGGGGGTTGGGGTGGGTCTCCTCCACGCAAAAGTCCTCCAGAGGCCCCGTTTCCGTCCCCCGTCGCGCCCCCGTCACGTCCAGTCCTGACGGGCGTGATTTTTGCCTGAGGATACCTACGTCAGCAAAAAATGGCGCTTGTCAGGACCTCTGGACGTGAACGGTGCGCGACGGGGGACGGACACGGGGTCTTCTTGCGGACTTTTGCGTGTGCGATATTACTAAAATCATTTTTTGGTGGGGTGGTCGCCGCCATG
>NC_056525.1:243208621-243216250 GCF_019175285.1 Sceloporus undulatus
AAAGTGGTTTTAAAAAATAAGTAAATCCACTGTTGTGGACATGTTATCAGTTTTTTTTACTGACATCAGTAAAAGAATTGTAGAATAAATAAACATATAAATGGAAACATAATCCAGGCAAGGCAGAGGTGCTGCTGGTCTGTCGTGGATGGGTTTCAGCCTTCATCAAAACAGTAGATGTAATACCTAACAAAATATCAGACCATAATCAAATCAGTTTAGAAATATCAGCCCTACAAAAGGAATATTCTTGGAGATTAGATGAATTCTTATTAAAGGAAGATAAGATGCAAAAGCAAATAAAAGAACAAATACAATATTATTTCAAAGAAAACACAGAAGAGGGAATTAAGAGTAAAACAATATGGGACGCCTCTAAAGCTGTAATTAGAGGGATCCTAATAAAGAAAGGGAGTGAAAAAAAAGAAAAATAGAGACAAAGAAATAAGAGAGATTTCAGAAAAAATTTATGAAAAAGAAAAGGCAAAAATTAAAAATCCACAAAACGGTAAAATAGATAAGGAAATTTTGCTACTGAAAAAACAATTAGATAGTATAACATCTGAAGAGATAAGTAAAAAAATTAAATTCGCAAAACAAAGATATTTTGAATTTGGAAATAAATCGGGAAGGTATCTTGCTTACAAAGTAAAGAAAATAAAAGAAAGGAATCTGATAACGGAAATGCAGGGTAACAGCGGAAAACAAACCAATACAGTGCAAATTAAGAAAATCATACATGATTATTTCCAAAAATTATATCTAGATAAGAATAGGGAGGAAACTCATTTGAAAAAATTAGGAAAATATTTAGAAAGAGTACGCAAACCAAACTTAGATGAGGATTTTAAAAATGCTCTAAATAATCCGATCACAAAATTAGAGATAAAAGATGCAATAAATAGGGGGGAAAAGTGGGAAAGCCCCGGGCCCAGACGGTTTTACAATTATGTAGTATTACAAATTATTTCAAGATGTATTGATAGAACCCCTTCAAAAAGTTTTTAATGCAATAATTGAAGAAGGTATTCCAAATTCGTGGAAGGAGGCAAACATAATTTTGATACTGAAGGAAGGTAAAGATCCTAGTCTCCCCCAAAATTACAGGCCTATCTCTCTCCTGAACACAGATTATAAAATTTTTACAAGCATTCTGGCTGAAAGACTAAAAAAATTTCTGCAAAATTGGATAAAGGAAGATCAAAATGGATTTTTACCAAAGAGACATGCTAAAAATAATATAAGAACAATTATCAATATTATTGAGTATTATGAAAAGAACCCAGGAAAAGAATTAGCTTTACTGTTCTTAGACGCAGAAAAAGCATTCGATAATTTGAATTGGCAGTATATGTTAAATTTACTTCAAAAATTGAATTTGGGAAACAATATAACAAATTGTATAAAACAATTATACAAGGAGCAATTGGCAAAGATTATTGTAAATGGATCCAAAACGGAAATGCTCAGGATTGAGAGAGGCACCAGACAGGGATGCCCATTATCCCCTCTGTTATTTATAATGAGTATAGAGATGCTGTGTAATGATATAAGAAACAATACAGAAATCAGAGGAACTAGAATAAAAGGGCATGAACATAAAATCAAAGCTTATGCCGATGATTTGGTGATCATTGTGGAAAATCCATTAGTAAATTTGGAAAAGATCCTTCAATTAGTTGATGACTTTGGGGCGTGTGCTGGTTTTAAAATCAATAAATCTAAATCAGCAATGATTACATGTAATTTGGAAAAAAAGAAGCAAGAAAATTTACAAATAAAAACGGGAATTCAAATTCAGAAGAAAGTTAAATATCTAGGGATATATTTAACAAAAAAAAAATAGTGATCTTTTTGAAAATAACTATAAGAAAAATTGGCAAGAAATAAAGAAAAAATTGGAAACCTGGTCAAAATTACAAATTTCATGGCTGGGCAGAATTGCACTATTTAAAATGAGTATCCTCCCAAAAATGATGTTTTTGTTCCAGAATATCCCGATAATCAAAAATGATATAGTATTCGGACAATGGAAAAAAGATATATTAAAATTTATTTGGTCAAACAAAAAAGCAAGAGTTAAATGGTCATCATTAATAGATAGTAAAGAAAGGGGGGGTTTAGCTATGCCTGACTTTAAAATATATTACCACGCATGCTGTTTAGAATGGGTTTGGGACTGGATACATCTGGAAAATCATAAACTGTTAAATTTAGAAGGATTTAATCTAATCTACGGCTGGCATGCATATATGTGGTATGGGACAATATCCAAGAACAAAATTTTCAATGATCACATAATTAGGAATTCATTAATTAGGGTTTGGAATAAATATAAGGAGAAAATATATAGAGCCCTCCCAGAATGGGTATCGCCCCATGAAGCTCTGTTTAAAAGCACCGGTATTGAGAAAGACAATTGGCTGAGATATAAAGAAATTCTAAAAACAGATAAAGGGCAAAAGATAATGAAATCTAAGAAAGAGCTAGAGGACAGTGGTATTAGACTACAATGGTTTTCCTACCTTCAGCTGAGAGAAAGATTCAGGATTGACTGTAAAGAACAAGGAGTGTGTAGGGAAGAAACTGAACTAGATGAGATTATCCGAGGGGGAAAAAGGAAGGGTTTAATATCAAAATTATATAAATTATGCCTCAAATTAGAATTAGAAAGTGAGAGGATTAAACCATGCATGATCAATTGGGCAAAAAATATTGGACATACGATAAATTTAGATAAATGGGAAAAAGCCTGGGGTAAAGATATGAAGTTTACAGCATGTATGGACATAAAAGAAAATCTGGTAAAAATGATCCACAGATGGTACTTGACACCTTCCAGATTAAGCAAGATTTATAAAGGGAAAACAGGAATATGCTGGAGATGTAATGGGAACATTGGCTCCTTTTTCCATATGTGGTGGACATGCCCCAAGATACAAACATTTTGGGGAAAAATTAAAGATATAATAGGGAAGATATATCAAGTAGAACTAAAGATGGACCCAGAGCTCTTTTTATTAAATATGGTTGATAGTAAGGATATTAGACAAAAGTTAAAACCAATTCTGTATATGATAACTACAGCCAGGATGTCGATAGCAAAAATGTGGAGGAACTCCGAATTGCCCACGGTTGATATATGGCTTAGCAAATCCTTAGAAATAATAGAAATGGATAAGATCACAATGGCTTTAAAAGATAAATATGAAGAAGTAAAAGAAACTTGGGAACCTCTATTGGAATTTTGTAAAGATAGATGGAAGTTAAAAAGAATGCGTTCAACTATTTTTGTTTCTTCTTCTATAATAGATCTTGATGTGTAAAGAACAAATATATAGCATACTAAGAGTACAATACTAAAGTAGGCGGGAAGAGATATAGAGGGCTTAAGGTTTGATGCAGTTTCTAAGGACATTTTCTAAAGAAAAACAGTTTAGACAAGAAGATCGTAGTTATGGGGAAAGTGGTTGATAAAAGAGAAATATTTTTTTTTTATGAGAAGAGCTGTTAAGAAAGTATTTACTACAAACAAAAAGGGGGGATGGTGGGAGGGGGGGAATGTGTTGTATTTTGGAATGTAAATATACATAAATGTTGAAGGCAACACGTAGGGGATGTAAATATTGTAAACCTTAATAAAGATTATCATAAAAAAAAAATAAGTAAATCCACTGTTGTGGACATGTTATCAGTTTTTTTTACTGACATCAGTAAAAGAATTGTAGAATAAATAAACATATAAATGGAAACATAATCCAGGCAAGGCAGAGGTGCTGCTGGTCTGTCGTGGATGGGTTTCAGCCTTCAGCCTGGAAACCCAGGTTTCTCTAGTGGTCAGGCATGTTTTTGTACACCTAAAACTAGTGCAACAACTTTGCACCTTCATTACTGTAATGCATTCTACCATGGGACTACATTTGAAGAATATTTGGAAGTACAGTGGTACCTCGGGATACGAAATACCCAGGTTACGAAATTTTTGGGATACGAAAAAATCCCATAGGAAAACATTGTTCCGGGTTACGAATGTTTTTTCGGGTTACGAAAAAACTTTTGGTGCTTTTTTCGGCTTTTTCGCACGGAATCGCGGCTTTTCCCCATTAGCGCCTATGGCAATTCGGCTTACGAAGGCTTTTCGGGTTACGAACGGTGCCACGGAACGAATTAATTTCGTAACCCGAGGCACCACTGTATCAGCTGATACAAAGAGATGACAGAAAACAAAGCTGATAGGAAGAAAATCCACTCATTTGAAATGTGTTGCTGGGGATGACTTCTGCAGATACCAGTGGCTGCTAAAAAGACAAATAAATGGGGCTTAGAGCAAATCATGCTTGAACTCTTTAAGTTCTTTATGGTTTTTAATGTGATTGTTGTTTACATTAGTTTTAGTTTAGTTTAGCTTTATTGTTTTTATGCAATTTTTTCCACACATATGCTTTTTATCCTTTTAAACTGTATGTTTTAAATTGCTTTAACTTTGTGAATAGTTTAATTTTCAGTGTTGATCCTTGCATGTTTTAATTGTATTGTACCTATTTTAAATGGGAAAACACTTCGTGTCCCAATTTTGGGCAGCAGGCTAGGTAGAAATAAAGTTCATCCTTGTTTTCCTTTTCATAGTCCTTTAAAATAAAAGCTGCTGTTGTTATTTTTAAAAGGAGGTGGCTTAATGTAAAAAGGTGAAATTGGAAATGACAGAAAAAGAAATGTAGAATTAAAAGAAATAAGCCTTGAGAGTTTGGAGAGGAGAGGCTGGAAGCCATGCACTTGCCCACCTGGCTGGTGTTTTTCTTCTAATATACGGTATGTAAGAATAAATAAGTTGACATGTTCTTCATTGTGACCAGTCAGTATCTGGTGCTTTTATGACCTCCTTTTTACCAATATGTGGATTCATATTGGTTTAAGAGTATGGTTTAAGAGTATGGATGGTGAACTTGTCACTTTAGATTTTAGGGTCTTAATCTGAGAATTTTCTGTATAGTTTATGTTCAAAATTTTAGATTTTAGCCTGTGAAAGAATTTGAGCAATCATGGTTTGGAGTAATAATTGGACATATGAATGAACACCTTTGCATAAACTAGCAAACATACAAGGAAGTTAATTATGGTTTTCTGTTTTATATGAACCGATTGCTAATGATTTCAGGGAGGAAAAAGCCAAAATACTGAAGTGTGGTCTGAAAATTAATATCTCAGTTTGTTCCAAATATATTTTTTTTCTGTGCAAATGAAAAGAGAAACTGTTCCAGGTAGGAAGGAGCACTGGAGATGCCAAGATAGAGTCATCTCGATGAGGTTAGAGTTATTTAGAGGATCAGGTCTAGTGGATTTTATTTTATATTACATAGAAACAGGCTTGTAAAAGTTTGATTACAAGTTAGGCTTTGCATTTGCCTAAGTGGGCAGATTTTCCAAAATGTATCTAAAATAAATGCAAAATCTATAATAAATGTAGTATGATAGATCTTTGTAGATCTCACCTTTCATCCACAACACAAAAATCTGACATAGATGGGTGTGAAATAACGAAAAATGTTGAGCATTCTTGTAGTTCATTCTTCCCCTTTGAGTAGAAGGAATGGAAAAGTAACAAAATCTTTAAATAGTGACAGGCTGCCAACAACATCTGGTTTCTTTTCTGACAGATAGCACACTTCTCATTAATAGTAGCTGGAAATTGTCTTTAGTTGCTATAGTAACTATCTCAGTTTTACACATAAAATTTATTCTGAGAAAGGTGCTTGTGGCAAATGCTGCTAATTGGGAGGTTTATTCCCCTACGTGTTACTATTTTTAAACCGTGTTAACAAAACCTTGTTTGTTAAATGTAACAGAGTGGCAGCACAGATACAAATAATAATGCTTTGTTGCTATCAACAAATTTCCAATTTAATATTTTATTTTACTTTTGTCTTATTGCTGTCCCCCCCTCCACAGATTTTAAGATGGAAGCCAGTGCTGAAAGTGAGCAGCACACCCAATGGTGAATGACTGTGTGAATAATAATAATAATAATAATAATAATAATAATAATAATAAATTTTATTTATATACCACTTTTCCACAGACAATTATTACTATAGTAATAATGCAGTTTGATATCAGTTTAACTGTCATGGCTCCATCCTACAGAGTTCTAGAATTTGTAGTTTGGTGAGGCACTGGCATGCTTTGGCAGGGAAAGCCAAAGACCTTGTAGAATGACAAATCACAGGATTCTGTAGGATGAAGCTGCAGCGTATAATGTGGTATCAAACTGCATCATTTCTACAATGTTTATATTCCACTTGTCCCTCCATATTCACTAGGGTTAGAGGCACAAGATCCCCGTGAATATGGGAAAACTGCAAATAACAAAAACACCATGTTTTTGCCTGAGAGGACACCTCTCTAGGAAGCTCTAGGTCCTCCAATGCAGCTCTGTGGTCAATGTCCAACAGAAACTGACCATAGAATTGCACTGGAGGAGCTACAGATGTCTAGTGGAGTGTTCTCTTTAGGAATCTCTCGGTCTTTAAGTGCCACATTTAGTTAAAGTTGACCATGGAGTTGCACTGGAGGACCTAGATATTCCTGGAGAGAACGTATTAATCAAATCCGCAAATATCAAAGCCGCAAATATGGAGGGATGAATGTATATAGTTTAAAGTGAGACATATCCCAATTACATGTATATTGGTGGGTGGGTGACACCACTTTCCTACAGCATCCTAGGATTTCTAGTTTATCAATCCCAGGCTTCCATAGGACTGAGCTGTAGCACTTAAAGTGGAGTCAAACTTCAATTCTACAGTGTAGATGCACCCCAGGTTCATATTACTTTGTTTAAAGTGAGGCATGTCCCAATTACATGCATAATGGTGTGTGTACATGTATTTGTTGTTGTATGCCTTCAAGGAGTTTTTGACTTATGGCAACACGGAGACAAACCTATCATAGGGTTTTCTTGCCAAGATTTATTAAAAATAGGTTTGCCACTGCTTTTCCCTGAGGCTGAGAGAATGTGAGTTGCCCAAGATAACCCAGTGGGTTTGATAGCTGACCTGGGAAGTGAACCGTGGTCTCTAGAGCCATAGTCCAGCGCTCAAACTACTACACCACACTGGTTCATGTGCATATTACATCAAGAGGGAGATACCCTTAATCTGCCTTATCTCTCATTTACTTGTGCCAACTCCTGAATGGAGATATTGTTTGTGTGGTGTGGTATGTTGCGGGTGAGGGCAAACAAGCTGATATTTAATCTGTACAAAGTATCTGTGTTCAAATTGTCTTGAGTGAGGGGTTGCATCCTATTTTAAATGGGTAGTACTCCCCCAAAGGACCAAGTACAGTGGGCCCTTGGTATCCACTGAGGTTTGGTTGCAGGAACTCTTGTGGATTCCAAAATTCATGGATGCTCAAGTCCCACGAGATATAATAGGTGTAGTAAAACAGTGTCCCTGATGTCATGGCCAGCCAAGATCAGCTCTCGGAGGATGAGGAGGAGGATGAGCCTCCTCCAGAGCAAGAGCTGATTGAGGCTACACCAGATGGCAATCCTGCTCTGCCAGGTCCCAGCTGTGCTCTCCCAGCCCCAGAGGAGGAGGCCCAACCAGGTCCTAGTGCTAGAGAGGGGCC
>NC_056525.1:243216350-243220320 GCF_019175285.1 Sceloporus undulatus
AGAAGCTCCGAAATGGAGCTTCTTTTTTGCTCCGCGCGGGAGTCGCGGGGTTTGGCTGCTGCGGCTCCTGCACGGAGCAAATGGCGGCGGCGGGGGAGCGCCGCAAAGCGGCGGTCTGTAACCCGCCACAGGGGTTGTCTGCATAATCCCATCACAATATGCCTGAAAGTGGAGCAAATGCAGTTTAGATGGGGACTATTTATTTTTGAAGCTGGAAATACTACAGTGGGCCCTCCCCAGATGCGGGGATCCATTCCAACCCCCCCCCCCCCATTTACGGGGGAGAACGCATATGCTCAATGGCACACGCACCATTCTCCTTATGGCAACTTAGACTATTTATAAAATATGGTTCTAGATTGCTAAAAGAAAAAGGAAACTAAAAAGAGGGAATTGTTGGAGTTAATATAGAACTTGGAAGAAAAACAGCAGACATGTTTTGATAAAGAGACTTTAAAAGAATTTACCCAGAATAAAATTTAAAACACTGTAGAAAGAGGCAGTTTGGGTATCCCTAGTGTAAAATTGTATTATGATGCCCATAGTTTTGTATGACTGAAGAAATGGATATTGCTTGGAGATGTGAAACTCTTGGAACTTGGAGGCCATAATTTAAAATTTGGTTGGCATGGATACTTTTGTATGATAAAGTTAAGCTATATGCTGAATTTAAAAAGCATTACAAAGGCTCTCCTACGAGTTTGATATAGGTATAAACTTTTTCCTACAATAATATTAGCCACTTCATAGCAGAAAGCCTTTTAAAGGAAATAATTGGTTAAAAATTGAAGGTGGTTGCATTATCATCATCTTTTGTATTGTGAACAAGACAGCTGGGAGTTTATATCAAGCGAGATGATTATTATGGAAGGCAAAGAACTTAATGGGTTTGGTTATATGCAACTTAGGGACAGATTTAATAAAGACAAGAGAAATGCAGCCGTAGAGGTTAGAGAAAATGAGTTTTATTTAGAGTTGTCTAAAGACCTTGACCATGTAATTAAAAAAATGTATAACTGGCTACTGAAACTAGAGATAGAGGATGAATCTGTAAATTTTGGGCTTGATGTCCATATGGATGTATGGAGAGGGCAATGTAGTCTAAATAGATAAAATTTACATTGTGCAGTGATTTAAAACCCTGTAAGATGTATAAAACCTGTATAAGATTATATAAAGATGGTATATACTACAAATGAGCTGTTGAAGGTGTCCCAGAATGTTTCAAACCAATGATGAGGATGCCAAGAGAAGAAGGGCTCCTTTTCACAGAAGGCATAAAAAATGTTGCTGGTCTAAGATTTATATGTTAATCCAAAACATTTTAAAGGTAGATTTTGTAATGCTATCAGAAATATTTTTGTTGGGTATTATGGATAAAGAATTGAAGAATAAATATGGATTACTTCTTGGATATATGACAACAGCAGCAACAATATTCCTTGCTCAAACTTGGAAATGGACTGAAGCACTGATGATAGAAGAATGGACTGTTAAGATCGCAGAGTTAGCCTAAATGGCCAGATTAATGTAGGGTCTAAAAGATAAGCAAATTGAAGATTTTCTGAAAGAATGAAACTGTTCGTGGATTTTTTGAGCAGTAAGAAATCTGTCTAATAAATTGTGATTATGGTTTTTAGTAATTTTAGTAGGATTATTTAATTGGATCTGTAATGGTACAATTTTTTTTCTTTTTTATCCCCCTCATTACAGTCAGGATGGTGGGGGAGCGATCAGGACCCGATTGTGTATTAGTTGTATGTCTTCCCCCTCTTTCTTTTCCTTTCTGAATGTATATTACTTTAATTGTAAATTAGATTGCCTGTGTTAAAAATTAATTTAAAAAGTGATCTGAGGTTGCTGTAAACACAGCATCTGGCCAGTGGTAAAGGCAGAGGTAGTCCCTTGACTGTAGGGGGTGATGCTCATCTCCATTTCTAAGCCAAAGAGCCAGCGTTGTCCGAAGATGAATCTGGTGGTCATGTGGCCAGCATGACTGCACCGAACCCTGTTACCTTCCCACTGAGAAGTGGTACCTATCTATCTACTTGTAATTGCATGCTTTCGAACTGCTAGGTTGGCAGAAGCTGGGACTAGTGGCAGGAGCTCACCCCATCATGCAGCACCCGGGCCTCAAACTGCCAACCTTCCGATTTTCCAGTCATCAGAACTGGCCAGTGGTACCTGCATTGAAAACCTCTAGAAACCTCTAGGAAAAAGGCATTGTGGTACTGATTGACATTAATACATAAATGTGAAGAAACAGAAATTTGAAACATGATCATATTTGGCCATCATAGCTGTTTTCAGTTTTTTATTTTAATAACAGGAAAATTCATTAGTAAATTCTTGGGATAGCTGTTTGGCATAGGATTGGTCAATGTGCAATGCACTTATTAAGGGAAGTTCGACAGCCACACACACATACATGAACCTGTACATATAAACCCTCCTCCTGTAAAAATCCATGCAGGATTTCTGTGGAACTCTGGAGTTTGCATAGTTCTTGCTGCCCTTTCAGAGTCAACTGGGAACAGTGGAACAAGCTTGACAATCCTAGAACTCCCATGGGTTTCTAAACGCCCTGGCCTATCTGTACAATCATTCAGGATCTAAAGATAAGTTGTAGGCCAGGGGTAGGCAACCTTTTTGAGCCGGGGGCCGAGTTGCTGTCCCTCAGACAACTGGGGGGCCGAAGCCAATAAATAAATAATTAAAAATTTAAAAAAAATTTTAAAATAAATAAACCGGGACAAATGTAGGACAACATTTTCAAATGGTGGACACTTTTTTTAAAAAAGTGGAGGACACGCAAAAAAATTGCTGATTGCTGATTTTTTTTAAAAAAATGTTAATATAAATGCATGTTTCTGAGGCGTCTATAGACAATTGCCCCCCTTGCCCCTGCGCGCGAGAGGCCAAAGGCCGCAGCGGCAATCGGCGGCAGGACCGGGCTGGGGCCAGTACCAAGGCCTCACCGGGCCGCATCTGGACCGCGGGCCGCAGGTTGCCTACCCCTGTTGTAGGCTGTATGTTTATTATGGTTAGGATCACACTGGTTGATGGTGTAGCTGCAATTCATTCTAAGGAGGGGCCAAATCTGTCCTGGCACTACATGGCCTATTCAATAACATCTAATTGCCAGTGTTTGCTGATGCTTGAAAAATTCTGGTTAGAATCTCAGAATTTTGTCCAAGGATCAGGACTTGAGAGGTGCTCTCTTAATAATAATAATAATAATAATAATAAATTTTATTTCTATTTCCCATCTCTCCCAATGGATCTGCTTATAAGCAAAAGGTTCTAAACGTTCAGAAGATGTTGCTGTAAAAACTGACATCTCTCCTTCCGATCACACAGTATGTGCCTTCAGCCTCACCTCTCAGCATGTCTATGCCACTTTTTTTAATTGGCTAGTTATGTGGCAAAGTTACAGTAATTTAGAACTAATTTCTTAAAGAGAACAGCATGGGGGAAGTAACTAACAAACAGGCACCAGATCTATTCCTCTATTCCTAGGTTTTCAAAACAAAGATACAATCATGTACAAGTGAAAGCAGTCTGGTGGTTCATTAGGCCTCTTTTCTCCGAATTATTTGTGTACAGAGAGAAGGATGAGCTATCAGCTTATCTGCAGAAACTTTGATTACCAGAGTCTTGCCATATATAGCTAGTCAAAAGACACAGAAGCATAATTAGAGAACACAGAGATTAATGCTTGCTGAACAGCAGCAAAGAAAACAGATGGCATGCAGGTTTTTTGCTGCAAAAGGAGCGTAAACATCACTTTAGATTTGCTCTAATGTATGCTTTCATATGAAATTCTTAGCTCGCTTTTGTGACATTAATCTGCAAGTGAAGATTTTGGGAAGTAATAAAGATACTGTGATGAATGCACAAACACTTCAAAAGCTGGTATTGAATGTCAGGGATGATGGGAGTTGTGGCTCTTCACCTGGCCTGGAACTCA
>NC_056525.1:243220420-243221881 GCF_019175285.1 Sceloporus undulatus
ATATATACTGGATCCTGTAAGAATAACTTGCAGCAATGGCAAGGTGGTAACAACAACTGTGACAGGCGACAAAAAAACAGAATGGAAAATAACACACTAAGGAAACAGCTGAACTAATAAGGGCTCATTTTGTTCCAGTTTATTTACATGATAAACCCAGCAGAATAAACTCTGTTCTTCAAGGAGCCAAGCAGTTTTAAGCTTGAACACTTTGGGCTGCAAAGTGTGATTGGTCAATCCCCACAACATAAACCAAGAGTGAGCAAAACAAAAAACAAAACCCACAGACAGCCCTTGGGGCTCTGAAGTTTAGCTCCCCAAAGCCCTCAGACCACCTTAAAAATATTAAATTCCAGGTGATTTCTTTTGGCCCCATGCTGCAAAATTCAGTGCTTTTAGGTCTCCCAAACCCTCTTCCACATATCTTAGAAACATGAGAGAATCCCCCAAATAAGCTGAAAACTGGGTAAAATTAAAATCAGATGAGACGCATGGTGTTGGATGGGAGGGAATTAGGGCTGGGGGAATGTGCACCACTCTCCAGGCCTCTCTCACTCAGTACTGTATATAATTGTAAAATGTTGAGGTTGAGGCTTGGGAACCCCAATGCTAAACACCAAAAACAAAAAAGGAAGCTGTACTATACCAAGTCAGATTGCTTATTCACAAGATTTAGGACTGTCTGCTTTTACTGGCATTGGCTCTTGGGAATTTCAAACAGACAAACTTAACCTCAGACATTACTTAATTGTTCTGGCTCACTAGGAGAAGGCATGAGGGGTTTGGCGGGGTTTGGGGTGTAATTTCCTTCTTCCTTCATTGAAATCCTCTGACTCCAGGCTGGCTAGAACCCGTGTCTTGGGCCCGTAGCAGCTGGGACTAGGCACTTCTCTTTTCTACTGTGACTTTCACCCAGCAAAGTGCTAAACTGTGGAGTATTTCAGGTATTCACATTCTTCTTCAATAATATTAAGTAGACTTTTGGAACGGGGCCTATACATTCTTCATAATTCAGCTCTTTCAAATGGCATAATGTTTTGGTTGTTTTCCTGAATTGTCAATTATATTTTATAAAATATTCAATACCAGAAAGATCCAAAGAGCACATATATTGATTTCCATTTTAGGCATTAAAATCCTTCCCACCTTTCATTTGAGAATGGGGCTATGCAGACATACAATAATACAACAGTTTTATACGTACAGAACATACTCAACACAACACATACATTGCATAAAGAACAAGATCTACGTCAAGTAAATATATAAATAACCAGCCATGAGTTTCAGCAATGAGTTTTAACAACATTGTAACATGCTTTAACACCCCCATGTACATAATGTGTAAACAAAAGCATCACAAAAATAAATAAATGAATGAATGAAACCTCATATTTCAAAAATTTTGAGAATCTGGAAAAGCATCAGCCAGAAAACAAATATACTACTGAATTTATAAAT
>NC_056525.1:243221981-243297825 GCF_019175285.1 Sceloporus undulatus
TGCGATGGTATGCAATGTTCTGTAAAGTGTATTGTGTTATTGTACAGCACTTGAAATCTCCAGATTGTTGTTATGAGCCTTCAAGTCATTTCTGATGTATGGAAACCCTAAGATGTGTAGGCTCTGTCTCACAAAAAGACCATGTCAGAGTATTCTTTGCCTAACAAAACAAAGAAATTTGAGGGTCAGCTGACTTGAAGCCACATACACCCTTACAAACAAACCTCTCATGGGGTTTTCTCAGCAAGATTTGTTCACAAGGGGTTTGCCATTTCCTTTCTCTGAGGCTGACAGAATATGACTTGTGTAAGGTCGCCCAATGGGTTTCTGTGGCCAAGAGGGTATTTGTACCCTGGTCTTCCAGAGTTATGGCTTGGCACTCGAATCTCTACATCATGCTGGTTTACAAATCTCTAGATAAATAGTCATAAATAAAGAAATGCTGATTAGCAACATTAGGAGGAATAGCTAATACCTCAGAGGCCAGAATCAAAATTCAAAATGACCTTAATAGATTAGAAAGCTGGGCCAAAGCTAACAAAATGAACTTCAATACGGAGAAATGTAAGGTACTGCATTTAGGTAAAAAAAACAAAAAGCATATATATATAAGATGGGGGACACCTGGCTTAAGGAGAGTATGTGTGAAAGGGATCTAGGAGTCCTAGTAGACCACAAGTCTATGGTGTGATATGGCAGCTAAAAAAGCCAAGGCAATTATAGGCTGCATCAGTAGACGTATAGGGTCTAGATCAAGGGAAGTAATAGTGCCACTCTATTCTGCTTTAGTCAGGCCTCACCTGGAATATTGTGTCCAGTCCTGGGCACCATGATTTAAAAAGGATGTTGACAAACTGGAGCATGTCTAGAGAAGGGCAGCCAAAATGGTGAAGAGTCTGGAAGCCATGTTCTATGAGGAGATACTTAGAGAGCTAGGTATATTTAGCCTGGAGAAGAGAAGGTTAAGAGATTATACGATAGCCTTGTTTAAATATTTGAAGAATGTCATATTAAGGATGGGATAAGTTTGCTTTCTGCTGCTCCAGAGAATAGGACCTGGAACAATGGATACAAGCTACAGGAAAAGAGATTCCAGCTCAATATTAGAAGGAACTTCATTACAATAAGAGCTGAACACACTCCCTCAAAGAGTAGTGGAGTCTCTTTGTTTGAAAATCTTTAAACAGAGGCTGGACAGCCATCTCTTGGCGGTGCTTTGATTGTGATTTCCTTCATGGCAGGGGGTTTGGACCGGATGGCTCTTTTGGTCTCTTCTACCTCTATGATTCTGTGAAAGCACCTCTTCAGCATTTGAGTTAACTAATCCCTATGATTTCTGGAAAAGAGAAAAAGTTAAGAGCTGTTGTGAAATAGAAGACTTTGGTCAAAATCCTCCTAGTGTCTTACACATATACCTTCTTCTGCCAAAGTTATTATTATTAACACAGTGGTTGGACATTTTTGTCCAATGCACAACAGTGGCATTTATTGTATTTATACCCTGCTCTTCAGAAATGCTCTCAGAACAGCTTACAAATAAACAGATAATATTAGTGATTTTAATAATATCCACATGCTACAAGCCATTGGCTTGTAGAAATAAATAGAGTGTTTTCTTATCCTTAATGGCCAAGACCTTATGTCAAGGTTCTACAATGTCAATAGGGATTTGCACGTTAGTAACACCATGAAACTCTTGTGTTGAAGGGCTCCACTGTGTGACTAAACCAAGTCATGGCAAAAGTGTAATCTACAGGCCATAGTTTGACTACCTTGGCTGTATGGTGTTTTAAAAACGATTACTGACTGAAAACAGAATTTTCTTTTTCAGATATTTTGGAAAGGTGCTGACCAAGGATTTTGGAGACATCCTTTCAATCTGGTTCTGCTCGGTGCCTTCAGACATGGGGATGCAAGACAAGTTATTTGTTTTAACTTTTTAGCTAATTTTATACAAGTTTTTAGGTGTGATCAGTTTTTTTATCCTTGCAGGTATTTGGACATTCTAACATTTAGATTTTGTATTATGTATTTTGTATTTTGTCTTCTATTGATATCGTCAACGGACTAATCAATAAAATTTGTTGTTGTTGCAAGACACAGAATTTTGCCAATGCCTTTTCCCTGGCCTCCTCTTACGGAGAATGACTAGAGCAACTGAAAAATGCATATCGTGTTTCAGAGAAAAGCTATTTAGGAATGGATGAGCAGTAAACATAAGAGGCAGTGACAAAGTACTGGTGGTAGATGCAAAAGGAAGGATGCCGTTGATGTGGCATGTAATGGGTCTGTGTAACTTAATTTACTGTGGGGCTTCTTCTTGCTTTCAGCATACATTTTTCCTTTCAGCACTCTCTGACTGTATGGTAGATAGATGTGATTGTGGCTCATAGATTAAGTAAAGGCATTTATTACTAAGGCCTTTGTAGAGCAGGAAGGAGGCAGGTCCCTGCCCAAGGTGTAACCATCAGCAAACCACTCAGAAAAAAGCTGGAGTAATGCAATATTAAAGGAAGAACAATCTGTGCTGTCAAGACAGACAGGCAAGTCTGCAGTGCTGGCATTCCTTGGAGAGGGCAATGGATTCCTCTTCATTTTAAGTTGCTGAGATGAGTCAGACACGGGACTAATTAGATCAAGACTTACCAGTTTAAACACAGCTTCTCTTCCGCAGTCATGTGCTTAAGCTTCCACAAATAAGGTGCTGTGGGTTGAACCAATGCTGTTTGTTGATCCAGGGGTCAGTGGAGTTGTGAATCCACATTTAGCTTTCATTTGAACTTTAAAACATCTGTCCAAGGTGCTGAAGTTCTTTTGGATGAAGTGTTCAGCAGCTTGGAAAGCTGCATTATAGTCTTCACTGCTTCACCACTCCACTGACATAGGTCTGAACTCTCTTCTAACCTTGACTAGGGCAGACCCATTAAATCTATTAGTACCACCTAGGTGTTGGCTCACCATTCAACCATTGATTGAATGGGTCTACTCTAACAAACAGGGTGCCTGCCATGGAAAGAAGGTAGGATTTTTTGGATTTAAAGCAACTGATCTTATTCCATCTAAATTCAAAAAGAGTAAAGAGTACGATGCCAAGAAGGCATGGATTTTGCAACCCAGTCTTGCAAGATATTGAGAATGCCATCAATATCTCAGTATTGAAAAGGCCTCAGAGTATATGCAGTGCCTTCTCTGCAGATCATACAAATCTCATGTTCATTTCAATGGGACATGCTCATGGGCTCTCAGGGCAGGATGGATGGATGGATATTTAACTCTGCTCCCAGATCTTCTGGGGGACAGACTGGAGTAAATATGAGGAAACAAGTGAAAAGACAAAGTGGAAGAGGACAAAAATCCACTTCTGATTTTGAAAACTCTTTCCATATTAAGCAATGCAAGCTGATTGAAAGAGGAACAGCACTTCCAAGGTTGTATCCATATTATACAATTATAGCACTTTGATATCACTTTAACTGCAATGGCATTTGGAGTTGTATAAGGTGCTTAGAATTCCCTGCCAGACAGTTCTAAAGTTGTTATTCAGAGGAGTGTGCTAAGAAACTCTAAAGCCCTCACCAAACTACAAGTCCTACAGTTCCATAGGATGAGGTCATGGCAATTAAAGTGGTATCAAGGTCAGATAACTTCAGAATGTAGATACATATCAAGCGAGACAATTCATCTTCTCTCACCCTGGACCTATGGACAGAAAAATGGAAATTTGGGGAGTCTGGGTGAATTGAAAGCTACACGTGACCTACGGTTGCACTTTATCCAGTTCTGACATAAAGACATGTAGATGTAGTATTTCCTTTCATCCTTTGTTGTCCTGACCTCCCCCCTCTCTCTTTCTCTTTCTTTCTTTTTTCTTTCCTTTTGATTGTTTTTCTTCCCAATGTGGTGATTGCCTCTTTCCCCATAGACCTCAGTTTGAACTGTAGGCTCCTTCAGGAGAGCCATGTGAAGGAATCACATGGTGGCATGATGATGATTATGATATGCAATATGCTGTGGAATAAACTGCCTTGGAAAACGGTGGAATCTCCTTCTAGGTTTTTACAGATCCAAGCAGTTTCCTATGTTTTTAAACAGAGGCTGGGTGGCCATCAGTCAGAGGTACTTTGACTGTATCTTCCTGCAGGTCAGGGGTTTGGACTTGAAGGCCTTTGTGATCTGTTCCAACTCTATTATTCTATAGATTCAATGTGTACACCACCCTTCTGGTGAGAGGTCTTCCCTTCATGTTCCAACTACTATTGCTCTGGCTCCTGGGGGAGAAAAGAGCAGCCAGCATCTGTTAGACTTACAGTAATCCCCTTCCCACTGCTATCCCCCTTTCCTTGTGTGTCCTATATTTTTAGATTGTAAGCCTGGAGGCAGGGAACTGTCACATGAATGATTTGTAAGCAGTTCAGATCAATCATGGATCAGGATGGAGATTGCAGTCAAGAAATCAGAAGAAGACTAGGAGTGGGAAAGAACTGGACAAGATCCTGAGGTACAAAGATATACAACTAAACACTAAAGTTAAGATTGTCTGTGCCATCATGTTTCCCATCTCCATGTACTGGTGTGAAAGCTGGATGGTAAAGAAAGTTGACTGAAAGAAAAATCAACTCTTTTGTGATGTGGTGCTGTGATTTTTGCTGATATTGTGGAGGGCTAAAAGGACAAACAAATGGGTCCTAAAATACTGTAAATCAGGCCTGAGCTGTCCCTAGAAGCCAAGATGACTAAAACAAGGCTGTAATACTTTGATGACATCATGAGAAGGCATGAATCACTAGAAGAGACAATAATGCATGGAAAGCTGGAGGGCAGTAGAAAGAGAGGATGACATGCAAAGAGACAATAAAGCCTGAAAAGATGGGGGGGGGGGGGTAATAGAAAGGGGGGAAGAGCACATACCAAATACCATACTCTGTCCTGGAGGACATAGCTCAGAATCTGCAGAACTTGAGCAGAACAGCTGAGGATGTGAGGGCTTGGAGGTGTCCCATTTACAGGAATGCTATGAGTTGAAGTTGACTTCAAGACAGTTAACAACAACAACAAGCTGCTCTGGGAGCTTTTCTGGCTGAAGATCAGAGTATAAATAATCATAGTTTGAGTGCTGGACTATTACTCCAGGTCACCAGTCTCTGAATCCCTCCTGAGCTATGGTTGGTTGACCTTGAGCATTGGTTGACTCTGAGCAAGTGATATTCTCTCAGCCTAAGAGGAATAATAATTAATAATAATTTGTTTTATTTATATACCGCTATTCCAAAGATTATAGCGGTGAACAGCAAGTAAGCTAATTAGCAAGTAAGAAGGCTATTCAAAGTGCTGGTTATAACCTATAAAGTCCTATGTGGCTCAGGTCCAGGATATCTAGCAAACCATATCTCCCTGCACAAGCCTGCCTGGACTGTGATATCATTAGCAAAAACCCTTGTCTCAACCCACCACTGTCACAAACATGGTTGGTGGGGACATGAGAGATGGCCTTCTCAGTGGCTGCCCCTCGACTCTGAAACTCCCTACCCAAGGAGGCCAGAATGTCTGTCAGCAGACTAAATCCTTTTCTATTCCAATAGGCTCCTAAAACAGAAGGTTTTGAAAGACTGGGCTAGGAGATGCTGTATTGTTTTAAACAGAACTATTTTCAACAGCTTTTAATATTTTTTAAAATTGATTTTTATTATTTTAACTTAGTACTGTGTTTTAATATAGTGACTAGTTTAATTCTATTTTAATGTTCACTTTTTGTATATGTTAAAATTATATTGTTCTTTTTAATTGTAAGTGCTTTGAGTTCCCATTTTGGGGGGAAAGTGGGACAGATTACTGGGATGATGATGTTGATGATGCAAAGTTGTCCCTCTGAATAAATCTTGCCAAGAAAGTCCTAGAATTGATTTGGCATAAGTGGGAATCAACTTGAAGGCACATAAGTACAACAACAAACAATTACAGTTATCTAAAACCACACATTAAAGATGTGTTTGTCTAAATACAATACAAGAAATACATAAAAAGCAGGAAAAGACATATAATTGAATTATTTATTGGACACTTGTCACACATGGAGAATTGCAGTGACTGGGAATGACCTGCAGCCTCCCATGTCATAGAGTTGGGTCCCATTTATATCTCCTTGCGTGCTTAGCTGCAAGTAAACAAAAAAAAAAAGCTGGCTGACTCAATGCCCTATTTCTTTCCACCTCCTGCCTGGGAGACAAGCCAATTTTGATGCACAGAGATGATGAATAACAATCAGCATTTGCTGGGGCAGGCACATCAAACCAGGAAGCACCCGGCACCTGCAGGGCCCCAGTCCACTGCTGTGAACTAATCTGAAGAACGTCATTTTAATAGACTCTTGGTCTTGATTTTATTGTGCAGATTAATAATAAAAGTGGGCATAGACCAAGTGCCAACTGTGCTTAATTGCTCTGCCAGAGCCCCTTGGAGAAGAGAAGACAGATTTATTGGAAGCAGGGGACCAGGTTTGCTTGTTCACAAGCTCACTGGCTATGGAGAAACACTGGATCGCTTCCAGGGCTGTGAATAATCCATACATCTGCAAACATGGCCAAGGGTGATCCTTTGTTGCCTAAAGAATTGGCTTCTCAGGGATACTGGGCATTTGCATTCTTCTTAAACCCTGTGTTATCATTATAATTGGCTATACAATTGTATTATCCACACAGGGCCCCTATAACACTGTGATTCCATTTTAACTGCCATGGTTCCATCCTATGGGATCTTAGGATTTGTAGCTCAGGAAATGGTATTTAGAATTGGAAGTTAGAGAGCTCTGGTGCCTCACCAAACTACAAACCCCAGGATTCCATAGGCTGTAGCCATGACAGTTGAAGTGAAATCATAGTGCTATAAAATTGTGTAGTGTAAATGGGTTTGTGCGTGTGTGTCTGTGTCTGTGTTTTTTTCTGCATTGACCAAGAGATGGGCCCCACAGGTCAGATTTAGACCTGAGTCAGAACAAGAGCTGAATCCAGCACTTCCTTGAGGTCCCAATTCAGCCCTGTAACAGCTGACCCTCCATAGCCATTATTTTTTTATCCATGGATTTAAGCATCCATGGCTTGAAATATAACACAAAACAAACCATGATTTTGCCTTTTTATATAAGGAACACAAATTTACTATTCATTTTATTTAATGGAATTTGAACATCCAAGGACTGGAGCAACACAGTGTCCTGAAGTCAACCCCCAGCAAATATCAAGGGCCTACTGTGTTCATGACCTCATCTCTCCTAAGGCTTTGTTCCTAGCATTACGAATGTGGAGCTAAATATATTTGTATTTTTTGTCTAAAATAAAAGTAAAAGTTTCCCCCTTTGACAAATTTGTCCAGTCATGTCCAACTATAGGGGAAGTGCTTATCTCTGTTACTAAGCCAAGGGAGCCAATGTTGTCAAAGTCGCCTCCATGGTCATGTGGCTAGCATGGCTGCATAGAATGCTATTACCTTCCCACTGAATTGGTACCTATTTATCTATTTGCACTTTGACATGCTTTCAACCTGCTAGGTTGGCAGAAGCTGGGAGTAGTGACAGGAGCTCACTCCAATCATGTGACATTTGGGTTTTGACCTGCCAACCTTGCGATTGTCAGAGTCAGTGTTTTAACCAATAAGCCAAAGCAAAAAAGTGTTGGCCTAAACCAAAAACAGAACAGTATAGAAGTTTCCCTAGACTTTTCTGTTTGCCATACTTAATAAGGCAGCACATCTACACAACTATAAATCTATTAGTTCTTTGTCTCTGCCACCGTTAGAATGTGGTCCTTCAAAACATCTCTGAAATTGAATTGGGACCTTCCATTGAACCCTTGAGCTGGAAAAAAAAAATCCTCATCCTAGGTTTCCACCCAGCAGCAGACCTCAGCTCAGTCACAATGTTGGATGCATGGATTTTATTTATGTTCCTTTTTGACAACAATTTACCAATATTTGCAAGAGCCAGAAGGTTCAGGATGGAAAGGACATGGTAGTACGGCAGCATAGATGTGGAAGAAACAGGAAGAGATGGATTCATTCATCCATGCCCAGGTCTCTGAGTGCTTCTTTCTGAATCATCTGGGATGGAATCCCTGCATATTCAACCATTCTGGCACAAAATTAGTTGCCACCTCTTTTTTCTTAGAAGCTCTTCATTTGTAACAATTGTATTTCATGCAACTATTACATGGTTCATAGTGGGAAGAGCTCTGTCTGTTTAATACCTCCAGGGCAAATGAGCAAAAATCTTGCTTCGGTGGTTCAAATTATATTATTAGTCCAACTGAATGAATGGGATTGATCTGGGCATTGGTTCCCCATTCAACTATTAATTCTATGGTTATTGAGTTGAGATAACCAATAGAATTCAGATTAATTTTTCTAAAAGATCTACATTCTACTAAAATTTGCACATCTCACATTTGGTGTGCAGAGAACATGAGGTTTAAAAAAATCCAAATGCTTCTGAAATCAAAGCTGACATATTTTTTTTCTTTGCTCACCCCCATCCAATACACAAAACCTTCAGGTGGGCCAAAGCTGAGATCAGAAACAAAGGGTTTTTTCCTCATGCATTTCAGATTTTCTGTGTGTAGTGTAGAGTTGTGGAACCCAAATTACCAAAATTAAAAAGTTCCCATTAGCTCATTTTTTACCTGAGTACATAAACCCCCCTTCTTCTTCTTTCTTTTTTTTTTTTTTAAGAAATTCATTTTAAATTTGTCATTATAGTGAGTCATCTTTGAATTGTTGCTGCATTTGGGGAAATCGTTTTACAAAATGAAATGATATTTAGGAACTGAGGAATTATTTTTCCATGTTATAGCCCCAAAGTCATTAAATGCTGTAAGATGTGTCTGGTCCATTTATTGTTTCCTTTTCTGCCTGCTTGTATTTTATGTGTCTCTAAATGTGTCTGATGGCATGATTAATATGAGCTCTATATGGGGGAACAAAATAAATTTATGTACCCTATAACAACCATGATTTTAAAAATAAACTCTGCAAGTATTAGGAGAGAACTTAGCACAATAAGCTCCTATGCATACTAATTCTTCTCGTTGTCATATGTTGACATAATTTCCTGTGCCTCAGATTTACTTGCATTGTAACTTCAAGAAAAAGCTAGTTTAGAAAATATTTCTAATAAATAAATGCTTAGACATTATATTAAAATGTATAGTTATGAAAAAATACCATAATTTCTTGACTCCTACATTATTCAAACAAATGCATCCACTTTGCTTTCTTCCAAAGGAGAAGCAAGATTTGAGATATGTAGATTTAATCACCCAAAAAAACCCTCACAATAAATAGTAGGGTTGTGGACCAATTTGGTTTACTTTGCAGGTCAGTAAGAACTTAGCATATTCTGCCCAAAAGAAACTGAACAACACCGAAGTTATCCTTCAACATCTAGAAGTCACAGAATATTGCAAGGCAGCTGTCTGAATATTTAAAAGAATGAATACAGAAACACATGTTCAGTAACATGAAAATGTGTGTACAGTATTAAGAGAATGTGCATGAAAAAAATTGTATATTAGTGAGTGGAAATACATAAAGCAGGATTATATTAAGGAAGCCTTCCTGCAGAAAAACTCGCATATTAGGCAAAATCATATGTGAAACCATTAGGAAAATGTGCAGGAAAGATGTATGGATTTTCATGTAGACTTTTTCTTCAAAATGTTGCTTTAGATTTTAGTAAGACGAACAAATTGGGGGAGGGGGGAATGAAAAACCAAAATAGGCAGGAATATTATCCAAATAAGAAGATAAAGGTATAAATCCTACTGTTAGTCTTGACTCATCCTATTGAATCAGAGGGATTTATTTATCTTTTACTCATTATTCAGGAATTGATTCAGTGAGTCTATTACCACTGGGACTAAACAATAGGATTCCAGCCAGTCATTGGAATTCAGTGAAGAGGAGAAAGGAGGTGAACAGGCTGACAGATAGGTCAAAGGTAGGGGTGAGCAACTGCTATAAACCAAATATCTGAACTTGAGAACCCCACAAAATGCACAATATACTTGTTGCAAAGCTTTTGAAGCTCCATGGGCATCTTCATCAGGCAAGATGTTACAAACCAAATAGAAGGGGAAAAACAATTGGAGATGTTGTTTTTTTCCTTCAACTCATTTCTGATTTACAGCAACCCTAAATCAAACCTATCATAGGGATTTCTCAGCAAGAATTGTTCAGAGGGGGGTTGCCATTGCCTTCCTCTGAGGCTGAGAGACTGTGAATTGCACAAGGTCACTATAGTTGAGTGGAGATGAACCCTGGTCTCCAGAGTCACAGTCCAACACTCAAACTGTCACACTAGCCCTAGAGAGAAGGAAGAGAACCTTCCCAGTGACTCCTCCCAAGTTATGGAACTCCATCCCTTGAGAGGCTTGGTGTCCCCTTCCTGCTGACTTTCCAGTATCATAGAATCAAGAGTTGGAAGAGACCTCAAGGACCATTAATTCTAACCCCCTGCCATGCAGAAATATATAATCAAAGCATTTCCGATCAATGGCCATCCAGCCTGTTTTAAAACCTCCAAAAAAGGAGACTACCACAAAGCTTGTTTTCTGCAGCTCTAGAGAGTAGGACCCGGAGCAGTGGATTTAAACTACAGGGAAAGAGATTCCACCTCAACATTAGGGAGACTTTCCTGACTATAAGAGCAGTTGGACAGGGGAAGATGCTGCCTCAATGTGATGGAGTCTCCTTCTTTTGAGTTGTTTAAAGAGAGGCTGGATGCCATCTGTTGGGAGTGTTTGGACTGTGTATTCCTGGATAGCAGGATGGGGTTGGACTGGATAGCCCTTGTGATCTCTTAAACCTCTATGATTCTATGAACTCCATTAAAATCACTGTCTGGAACAACCTATTAAAAACCAAATGCAACCCTAAATAAAAGATCTCCATCTGTTAGGAGAAAGGCAGCAGGGAGGGAACCAACTGGAGGGCAGCCACTGAGAAGACTCTCTCCATCACCAGATGTGCCTTTGATGGTTGTAGGACCGAGAGAAAGCCTTTCCCAGAAGATCTTAAAGCCAGGGCAAGCCTATGTAGAAAGCTGTGGTCTTTTGGATTGTCTTCTTCAAGGACTGTGGGGAGACAGTCTAGATTTGGTTTAAAGTCTATCCTTTTCACCAAAATTAGTACAGAAATGCTGTAGAAAGGAGGCTGCCAGGCCATTTATTCATCGAGCCCAGGATTGTCAACTGTGACATGGATCTCAGGCTAAGAAAGGTCTTTCCCACCATCACTTGTTACCTGATCTTTAAGAAGAAAAACAGCCATGGCAGATCTTGAAAATGGGATCTTCAATTCTTGCCCTGAGCTGTGGCCCATTCAAAATGAAAGTCTGTAACCAGATATGTTAGCATGCCCCACAATAAATAAGGCCAACAATTCCTCTTACCAGTTCCTTATGGTTTTTGCTGAGACAGCATCTTTGGGAACTGGTGTGTCATTTAGTGGCTTAAGCTTGTGTGCTCAGAATCAAGAAGTGTCTTGTTGAGATTTTATATGTGCCTTGCACTCATCAGGTAGCCCACAGAGAACCAGCCTCTCTCAGCACTAGGCTAGACATCCTGTACAGACCATTTCCCAGAAGAATTATTTTAAAAAATGGACAAAGTGTCTTACTGAGGTACAGTCACGATGAGAAATAGAATAATGGATGAACCCTATCTCTGAAATAGACTGCGCCATTAAATTTCTCACTAAACCCTTGGGCACATTCATTGCCCACTGACATCACACCCACTGGCCTCCTTTGAACCTAGCTGTTAAATAAAAATAGAATAAACAATAAGAGCCATGTCTGGACCACTTATTCTACCCACTTTTTCCTGCATGTAACTCCCTCCCTCCCCTTTTCTGTTATAGCAGACAAAATGCCAAGTCCAATACTTCTGTCTACTGACAGCTTAACTATGTACGCTAGGTGATATTGAAAAATGAGTTAATTTATGATTCCATGAAATGTTTATCAAAGAGACAAAATTCCTGGATCTGTTTACAGCACATAGAAGGATAACTACAGGGGAACACCATGACAGGAGCCAACTTTTATTATAATTATGGCCTGCAATGTTTTTTAGGAATGCATTCTTCCATGTGCTTTCTCATTGGGAGCTGCAGAGGTTGGCATGCCAAAGGATAGAATAGTCATGTGTAAACCTTTGCAATCCCAAAGACTTGTGAAATCCTATAGGTAATCATAGAATCCTAGTATCACAGAAAGGGTTCCTCCAAGGGTCATCTAGTCTGATCCCCTGCCACTGCAGGAATGCACAGGTAAAGCATCCCAAAGAAGTAGCCACATAACCTCTGTTTCAAAACTTTAGTGGTTGGGCCCTTGGAGTCTGTTTCAAAAATGGGGCCCTTTATGCACATCTAAGCTATCCCAGGAATGGCAGCATGAAAATAAAGGACTAACTCATAAGTAAAATACAAAGTGAAACCATACCTCGCCAATTATGCCAGTTTGGCAGGAATAGTCCCAAGTACTGTAATCTTCCAGTCTCCCATTTTTTCAGTTGTTCTGAAAAGGTCCCAGCTTCTCTCTTTTCTTCCCACATTCTCCCTTCAGGCACAGTACAAACCGCCCAAAAATGATGGTCTGCCAGTGCCTGTTTTTCCTCCACAGGGAAGCCGCAGTCACCAAACTGCACAGCTTCCCTGCAGGGGAAAAAGAACCCACAAAAAGCAGGTTCTTTTTCCCCTGTGGCAGTTACATCATGAGTGCGCCAATGGTGCACTCTTGACGTAACTGGGGATGCGTGACGTGTGGACACTATGCATCCCTTACATCATAATGGTGTCGCCCGTGTACACGGGGCACCACTATTATTGCGCTGCCAGTATGTGCTAGGGTTAGGGGTCATGCGGTTGCCACATGGTCCCATAACCCTAGCACGGCATGAGCACGGCACTTTAGCCCCGTGTGTACCGCTCCTCAGTTTCTGCAAAATGAGTTCAAAGTGTAAAAGTAGATTGCACTCAGCAGCAAGGAGAGGATAAGATGGGGCAGACTCTTCTCCTTCCCTGTAGGCTCAGGCAAAAGCAAACTGTTGCATCATCTGCTGGGTTCTGTGCTCTTCCTAATTAATAACTTTTGCCATCTTGACCACATTCTGATATTTCTCAGCCACATGTACTCCAATTTTCACCTGTGAAATATGCTGTACCTTCAGTGAGACTAACAGCCTGATCTGAAGTCTTTTTAATAGAAAGATGGGTCCAAAACATACTACAGAAATAATCCAGTGCGAGACCGCTTTAACTGCCCTGGCTCTATGCTGGGGAATTCTGGGAACTGTAGTTTTATGAGACATTTAGCCTTCTCTGTCAGACAATAAACTACAATTCCCAGAGTGATTAAAGCACTTTTGAACTGGATTATTTCTGCAGTATTTTTTGGACCATAGAGAGATTTAGGAAGTGACTTGGTAAGAAGAAGCAGCAAGCTAGCATAACCTTTCTTTTCCAAATTGAGATCCTGGTCAGTGAAGGGTCCAGAGCTATTGCACCCATTGAACCATTGATTATTCTGCCCTGAGTCAGGGAGGTGTTACAAACCGCCGCTTTGCGGCGGTCTCCCAGCGCTGCTGTTTGCTCCACGAGGGAGCCGCCACAGCCAAACCGCGCGGCTCCCTTACGGAGCAAAAAAGAAGCTCCAAAATGGAGCTTCTTCTGGCAGCGCGCTAATGACACCACGAGGCACCAATGGTGCACTCGCGATGTCATTAGCACCGCGCGACGTGCGGACGCACAGCGTCCATTACGTCAAGATGGCGGCAGCCGTGTGGAACGGCCGCTGCCGTTTGTTACGGACAGAGTCCATAACAGGAATAGGGGCGTCTGGAAGAGACGCCCCTTTTTTAAACTGGGATGTTCTGAGGACGTCCCAAGTGGCGGTTTGTAACCCGCCACAGTGAGCAATATAGAGCTAGAAAACAAATAGTCTGACCTGATACAAGTGACCTTCTTATGTTCTCAGGGCTTAGAAATGTTAGTAGTTAGTTGTCACATGCAGCTAGGCAATGTGATGAATTCTATCTCCCCAAAAGCTTCAGCATTTTGGGCAGGTCTTTTAAAATTCAGACTAAAACCTGGAGAGGATTGACCACTCTGCAGAAAGCAGAGCCACCAGTCACCCCAATCTTGCAGAAGGCACTTGAGTCTTGGTTGCTGCTATGTAAAGCATTACAAACTTTCTATGTAAAGTATGTAAATTATTTACAAGCTTTCTATGTAAATTATTGCTGTTGTTTTTCCTAGGCCTCTATCTATAGGAGAAAGATGCCAAGCATCTTTCTCCATCCAACATCACCATAAACTTTGTAGGCCAAATATAGCCAAATATAGAACGCTGGCACTTCGTTTTTACTGACAGTGTACAATTGCTCCCTTCAGTACATTTTCCATTCATTCTGGAGTGAAGTGTCTCCAGCAAAGGGTTTCTTTTCCACTGTGTCCTTTTAAAGACTGTTTTCAAGAACATGCTATCCTTTATCATTTATGTTGATGAAGTGTTAACAGCATACTTGGCAGCCAAAGGGAATACCCTTACGGACTCTTCTGTAGGGAATTTGCAAGATGGAAAATGGTAGCACACTAAGAGTCTATTTAATGCTTGTGGGCCTTGAAGACATAAGTCATTCATCTCTTCCCTCCACATCCATGCCCATAGAACAGCCTGGTCCAACATAATACACTTGAGTTGTGTTGGATTATGCCTCCCATTGACATCATTCAGGATAACTCATGATCAGGGATAGTGGAAATTGTAGCCCAAACAGATTGAGAATGACTGCCCTAGAGCTACATCATCAGGATTCTTTACAGCTTCTCACCGTGAATTCTAAGAACTGTAGTTTTGGAAAAGATGCTAAGAATTCTCTGCTAGAAAATGCCAGTGGCCCTTTCCCAAATACAGTTTTTAAAGTTCTTGGAGCAGGTGGAATGTTTGTGGCACATATTTAATACTGCAAATAAACATAGCACAGTCTTGGATCAAATGTTGTCTTTCTATAATTTGAACATCCTTTCCCAAATGCCTGATAATGTTTGTACTTGCCTGGATCTTTGTGACTGCCAATCATGGGGGATGCATCCAAAAAGAGCCCACAGAGATATCCATCTTGATCACTCCATCACATATCTGCCAAGCAATATAGCTTTCCTCATTTGCAATATGCATGACCACCATAACCCCTGGATGTCCATGCCAGCATTTTCTGGGAGGAATCTAAGCTTATATGTGAGCAGTTGCTCACATGTAGGCATCCTCATGTTTGAGAACACACACACTTATTTCAACAACAAAGCTGAATGAAGAGAGATCATTTCCACATGGTAATACAGTTCCTTGGGACAGTGGGAATTCCAGAATATCCTGAGGGCATGCATTGTGATCCAAGGCTGTCTGAGACAGAAATGAAGCTACCTTACATCAGAGAGATGAGATCTTATTCAATAAATGTTAGTGTCATCATTGGGGACACAACAAATAAACATACTTTTGTATTTCCTTCTACCCATTTTCAGAACACTGCAGTTACCAAGGTATGAACAAATAATAATAGCATCAAATAAACATGAGTAAGGCTACTTAACCAATATGAGCTCATGGTTCTCAAATCCACATTTGCCTTCCATTCTCATCTTTCCCATGCCTTGAGCTGTCCTAATGGGTTACAGCAGAATTGCCATCATATCCAGCCTATGTCCAGGCTGGCTGTGGATGAGGGGAGTTTTAATGCAGTGTATCCCAAGGTCATGAGGTAGAGAAGCTTGCTTTAACCATCTAATTTATGGGATGGGAAACAGCAAACCCCAAAGTATTCCTTGAAGTATTCCATTTTGGCCCAGACACTACATGGTCGATCTAATCCCTAAAAATAGGCTGGTGCCTTTTTGCTGAACCATGCATGAATTTCTGCACACCCCAACAACTACAACACTGTCCCTACAGCCTTTTATGCTGTCTTCTCTTCTAACACCTTTAATGACATATAAATAGTACTTGTCCAGTATGGAAAAATGATGTCTGTTTCTCCAGCAGAAAACAAGCAAAACTGAGCAGGCAGGCAGAGAGAAAGACAGAAAGAGATGTTATTTTCTGGCACATATGCTTTTATGATGACTCTGCTTCCCCTGCCTCATCTTGTCATATCTGCTCTTTCTTCTCTGTCCACTCATTCAAGTGGACAGTAAGTTACTAAGCATTTTCACAAATTCATGTAACTTAAACATTCAAGGAGAATCAGTCTAACTGTGCCTGCTATTCAATATTACGTCCAGTAGCAGAGATGGTAGCAGAGCCAGCATGGTATAGTGGATTGAATGTTGAACTAGGATGGGGGAGACAAGGATCTGAATCCTTGTTCAGCCATGGAAACCATGGCTTTGGGAAAGTCACACACTCTCAGCCCAAAAGGCAGGCAATGGCAAACTTCTGCTGAATAAATCTTGTAACGAAAACCCTATGAGCCCATCCACTATCATCTGGCCTCAGAGGAAGAGACAGCCAAGCCAGTTCCATTGGGCCTAGCCCAAGTAAGATGAAGAGCCCACCCTCCAGCCCATTTACCATGGCCAGGACCCCAGAGGGAGAGAAGAACCAATGAACTTGACCCCTTCCACACCACTATTCCCTACTCCTTTTGTGCCATGTCTCTTTAGATTGTAAGCCTGTGGGGAGGAAACTGTGTAATTCCAAAAAAAATTGTTAGCTCCTCTAAGAGTCTTTATGCCTGAAGAGCGCGGTACAAATATTCCAAAAAAATTAATTAAATAATTAAATAAATACAAGAGGGTTACCATAAAACAGACTCAGCTTGAAGGTACATAAAAACAACAGACATACCAACAGAGGCAGTTTCTGGAGCACCCAAATGGGAGGGTACTATTTTAATCACGGCCTGAATTGTGGCTTCCCAATGGCATTTGGTTGTCCATTGTGGGAACAGAATTATGGATTAGATGGTTCTTTGTTCTGTTCCATAATGGCTCTTTTTTGTGTACTTACATCTTGTTTTCTAGCTACCCATAAAGGGACCTCTCAAAGCTCAATTCCCAAATTATTGCTGGTATGCATTCTTATTAGAGTTACCAACACTATAACCCAAAGAACAATGCTGGCCCTGTAACACCAAATGAGGTTGGTGCTTTTAATATATGGAGGCCATAAACTCACCAGTGGATACAAGGCATGACAGATTTATTAGACAGAAAACAAAACCTACAGATATTAAATACATTAAGGTCTCTACCTAAGGCAAGCCCTTTCAGAGCAACTCACACCCATTACATTTTGTTGCTTGAGGCAAACTATAAAACGTTGGTCTCCTTCAGTTCTGTAGACAGAAGGATGGAATCTTGTTGGTGTCTTACACCAACTAACTGAAGTCATTGGCCATTACTGTCTGTTGCGGAATGATCCCATAAGTGGAGTTGCACAAGTGCAGCCATTGTGTATGAATGCATGTTGTGCATGGATGTCAATGTGCATTTTTGTGCATTTCATTGTAACTTTTGTATCCTGTTCGGTTGCACAGTATTGCTGTTCAAGACAAGAGTTGTGCAGCATGATTAAAGTGTAACACTGCATGAGAGATTTACACAATGCAGCCCCAACACAGAATCTCAGTATCATTTATGTTCAAGGAAGGGGCAACACTAGGGGGATGCTAGGGGTGTGGAGTGCACTTTGTGATACTGTAAGAGAGGATGACATCACAGCTCCCCAAATATCTGCTTTTGGGCAGAAATTGTGTTTGCCTGTGTCCCTTTAAAACATTGAAAAGATGTTGTCAGTGGGGCAAGGCTCCATGGGAGAAGGAAGGACAGATTCTAGCATTTTAAAAAAAATTAATTTTTAAATTTAAAAATGTTTTTTAATTCTTTTTAAATTTTTCTTTAAAATCATCACATCTTACAAAAATTTCATGCATGTAAGTACATTTAGGGTGTGTGCATGGTATTATAATTTAAAGGTATAATTTTAATGTTTCTAGTTGTTTAAGTCAGAACTATTACCATTGTATTCAGTGATATACGGAAGTTATGATTTATGGTTCAGGATTTACTGTGAGCTCACCTACAGCACCTGGTATTTCCAAACAGTCTCTCATACAAGAACAAGCCTGTCCTGACCCTGCTTAGCTTTTACAGTCATGCAAGGATGAGTATATTTAAAGTGGTGTGGCCATAGGACATCACTGCTGATAGGACAACATCCAGAACTACACTTTAAAAAAAGCAGGCTAGTTGCAGGACAGAGTGCATGGCAACAGCCTCTTGTTCTTCCAGTTATCATCCAGTTAATCTGACATCTATACCAGGAAAGATTCTAGAGCAGATCATTAAACCGATAGTCTGTGAACATCTAGAAGGCAATGCCATAATCACAAAAAGTCAACACGGGTTTCAGAGAAACAAGTCATGCCAGACAAATCTAATCTCTTTCTTTGATAAAATTATTGCTGTGGATATAGTATATCTTGATTTCAGTAAGGCCTTTGACAAAGTTCCCCATGATATTCTTGCAAACAAGCTTATAGAATGTGGACAAGGCAAGGCAACTGTTATATGGATTTCTAATTGGTGGACTGGCCAAACCCAAAGGGTGCTCAACAATGGCTCCTTTTCATCCTGGAGAGAAGTGACCATTGGGGTCCCACAGGGCTCTGTCCTGGGCCCAGTACTGTTCAACATCTTTATCAATGACTTGGATGACAGAATTGGGAACATACTTATCAAATTTGCAGATGATACCAAATTAGGAGGAGTAGCTAATACCCCAGAGGACAGGATCAAAATTTTAAATGATCTGAATAGACTAGAAAGCTGGGCCAAAGCTAACAAAATGAAATTCAACACAGAGAAATGTAAGGTACTGCACTTAGGGTGGAAAAATGAAATGCACAGATATAGGATGGGGGACACCTGGCTGAATGAAACTACATGTGAAAGGGATCTGGGAGTCCAAGTGGACCACAAGTTGAACATGAGTCAACAGTGCGATGCAGCAGCTAACAAGGCCAATGTGATTTTAGGCTGCATCAATAAAAGTATAGTGTCTAGATCAAGAGAAGCAATAGTGCCACTATATTCTGCTTTGGTCAGGCCTCACCTGGAATATTGTGTCCAGTTCTGGGCACCACAATTCAAAAAGGACATTGAGAAACTGGAGTGTGTCCAAAGGATGGTGAAGAGTCTGGAAACCATGCCCTATGAGCAATGCGTTAGGGATATGGGTATGTTTAGTCTGGAGAAGAGAAGGTTAAGAGGTGATATGATAGCACTGTTTAAATACTTGAAGGGATGTCACATTGAGGAGGGAGCTAGCTTGTTTTCTGCTGCTCCAGAGACTAGGATCTGGAGCAATGGATGCAAGCTACAGGAAAAGAGATTCCACCTCAACATTTGGAGGAACTTCCAGACAGTAAGGGCTGTTTGACAGTGGAACAAACTCCCTTGGAGTGTGGTGGAGTCTCCCTCCTTGGAGGTCTTCAAACGGAGGCTGGATGGCCATCTATCAGGGATGCTTTGATTTAGATTTCCTGCATGGCAGGGGGTTGGACTAGATGGCCCTTGTGGTCTCTTCCAACTCAATGATTCTATGATTCTTCAGTCTTCCTACAGTGCCCCACTGTCCCAGCTCTTACCAGCTGAAGAAATCCCCTAACTCTATCTAATGGTGGGGTTAGTCCTAGTTCTGCATGCTAGTCTAAATAATAATAATAATAATAATAATAATAATAATAATAATAAATTATGTTTATCTTAAGGGCTGCAGTCCAGTTCTTTTTGACCTTTCAATCTTTCCCTCCTTGCTGTCTCCTCACAGCCCATCTTACACAGGCATCCACAGACAGTAGATTATTATGGAAAGGGGATGAATTTTAGTGGTATATAAGACAATTGGCTTTCAAAAGGTTACACTGACAGGTACAAATTAAGCTGTCTACCTCATTGCAGGCTTACTCAGAGCCAGTGCATGTTAAGTTGGCTCTTCATCCTTTCTTCAAGACTGGAGAGACCCCCACAACTAGTCGTCGTGTTGGAGTGAGTCACTCTAACACAATGTGGCTAATAAGAAGCTGCCTTAAACCATGACAGACAAATTCATCTAGACATTATTGTCCACTCTGACTGGCACAACCATTTCAGAGTCAAATGTAAAGACCAAGTCTTCCCTTATCTGACCCTTTTAACTGAAGATGCCAGGGATCAAATATTATTCTGCATGTAGCACAGGGAAATTCTGCGGCTCAAGGGTGGTCCCTGGGCCAGTGGGGACATTTGTGTCCTCCCCCATTATCTCCCAAAGTCAGCACATTGTGAAGAATGATACCTCTTTCTGGGCTATAATTCTCCATTCAAATGCTATGCTCTCTCCCCTATTTACGTCCCCAATAGAACTGATTAGGCTCTATGTCAAATTTTGAAAACAACAGTAAGTGCAACTTTTAGGGTTCCAGATGATCCTGAGCTGGTACGTGGTCTTCCATTGTTGTTTTTTGTGACTCTCAACCCTTCCAGCTTCCCCACACTGCACTTTTGAAAGTGTGGTTTGACTCATGGAGATGCCTCCAGGAATGGAAAATCACTTTGGTTGGTTGGTTTCGTTCCCTCTCTGACCTACTAAACATTTTTAAACTGTTTTTCAAAAGCAGACGTGTCAGTCGCTAAAGTACAACAAGCATGGGCTCTACCACTTTGCCAACATTTGTGCCACAATATTTTTCTCATTGTTTACTGGCAATGCAAGCAAAGAGAGCATACCAGCTGTCATATGCTGTCAGAGACTGAATGCCATTACATGCCAAAACATGTTTTGCTTTGTTCCCTAGACTAAGGCTCTTTCTCCAAACTTATAGAGAAACATTGAAAGCCATTTCCTAAATAGTCATGGACCCAGAGGCAACAAGGGTGGGTCCACGTGGTGGTCAATGTATCCTCAGCTTAATAGCTCTCAGAGCTGCTGCAGGTTTTACAAGAGTAACTCAAGTCCCAAAACTCTGTAGGAAAGAGAGCCCATCATCTGGATGGATCCATATAACCCTATCACGGCTACAAGGACCAGCAGTAGAACCAAAAGTAGATTCACCATCTCCATGGTAATGGATCCATCAGCTGCATGGACCCCCATAGGATGAAGCATGCATCCAAGCATGGTTCCCATTTTGCAGTCCCTTCTGAAAAGGCTGTGAAGAGAAAGACTGATCACTGTTTCATGAAGAGTGGAGCTCAAATCCAACACCAACAGAGGAGCAGAAAAAGCAGGCATACCGCCCCTATTTCCCTTGACAGCTCTGAACTGGTGGACCTCCAAACTAGAGGTCATTTCACCATGCTGCATTTCAAATATTTAGCACAAAAGCAAGAACAAGAATAGTGTCATGCAGAGACGCCTCACTAGATATGCAGAGAGCCTGGTAGAGCAGATGCTTTGCATGAGGAAGTTCCCAACTTCAACTCCTAGAGCATCTCTAAATAGGACTGAAGAAACAGTAGGCATCTTCATCTTGTCAGTGTTAAAAATACCAAGACAGATAGAAAAATGATCCAACTCAGCATGTTTACTATGTTCTTGCATCAACAAGACCACCACCGCACCTTGAGACAGGAATATTTCCTGGCAGCTGTGAAAGGGAGAGTAGGTGATGTGACAGAAAGAGAATGAGTAAAAGAAAAGTATATGGTAGAAAGAGAAACAGAAAAGTAGTAGCAAAAAAGGAGATAATGGGGTGGAGCCTCCCATTTTTGGCTCCATCCACCTTTGGTTCTGACTTTACCCATGATCAGCTTGGTCTCCTCTCTCTTCCTACCTCCACTTGGCTCACAATTGACTCTTTAATCAGCCACTATTTAAAAATATATTTTGGTGAATGTGGCATATGGAGGGTGAAAATGTCGAAGGTACTACGGTAGCACTGTCACTTCCCTTGGCCCAGGCATATCAGCATATGTACCCAAAGGGCTGCCCGCTTGTGGACTAATTTAACACTGACTGGTGCCTTGCCCTGTAATGCACAGTAATATTGCTCATAATGATTGTTCATCGTGAACTCAAATGGCTAAAACAATGACTGTTTTGAAAGGAAGTGAAGCAAGTGGATCTGGCAATATTATTTGTGCAGATGGTACTTTGATGCCTAGGCTATTTTTAAAGCTTGTAAGAATTACTCATCTATGTTTAACTCCAAGAAAGAGAAAAATATCTTTCCAATATGTCTCAGATATTCATGTCATCAAGACAGCCCAGAGGCTAAGAAATGTAGACACTGTCTGTTGGTGAGCAAGCAGCAAATGTTCCATCCTGGTATTTGTTTATGTAGCTTCCATCAGGCTCAGAGCAAGAAATGATAGAAACCTGTGCTGACTGGTGAGGTATTGCCAGAAGACATGGCTTCAATGAGAAGTATTACCTTACTTGGTTCGCTTTACAAATGCCAGGAGCCATTTCTAGCAGACAAATGCAGTTGTTTATTTACAGCACTTCTGTGCCTGCAATCTTATGAGCTTAAAACATTGTAACAAAAGCAACATGTGACATATAAGCTAGATCTGATCCCAATGGATGGGCTTTTTCACACACACAAAAAAAACACCAGTTGCAAAAAATGTCCTCTCTTCCCACCTCTCCCCAATGGTTTTTCAGGAATTCCTCCAAAAAGGGGCAAAATACCCCCACCATACACATTCAGAGTGTTTTTGTCCATTTGTGTAAGGCTGGATTAAGGTGGTTGGGGCTCTGGAGCACTTCCAAAAGCAGAGTTCCCTTTGTGCCACACAATTGTGAGCCATTCTAGTAGGAGTGGCATAGAAAGAAAATAAACAGCATATACATTGCAAAGCCCCAAAACTGTTGTGAAATCAAGACTCTGGTCCTATACACTTTTTTTACTCAGATGCTCATGTAACACAAAAAATATGGATGGTAACAGAAATATTAGGATAATCAAGAAGTGGGAAGGAAGACAAAGCAAGCAACATCTTCTTCCTTCACTACCAAGCCCCTCAATTGAACCACTGATAATCCAGCCCTGCCATCGCCTTCAGGGACACCATGCAAATCATGTGATAGGCAACCTAGTGTTCTGATGTGTCACTGATCCCTGATTAGCTAGGAACATTTTTACAACATTTCTGTTGAAATTTTGAAATATTTTTGCTGCCCTGGGTTGTTTTCCAGTAATAAATGAACTGCAAGAAAGTTGGAGCATCTTTCTCCATCATTTCCTACTGGAAAATACCCCAGGGAAGCAAAAAGATGGCAAAATTGGCTTACACAAATCTAGGGGCATTTGGGGATAGAGGAAGCCATCAGGTACTTCATGTGGTCCAAAAGCTGAACTTTCCCAACTCCTGCTGTCAGAGTGAGTGGTACTCTATTCTCAAACAGGGTAAATATCACTTACCTGGGTAAATGGACCCAAATTGGGCTTCTATTGCACCTCTCATCAGTCGATCACCACTTCCCAGAACAGATTTAGTAGTCCCACCAGCAGCTGAGTGAATGGGGTGCCATTGGTTGGGTGCAATGTCATCCAGGGTTCCTCATATGGCCATATTTCCTTCCCCATGATATCATTATTTGTTTGTTTCTTTTCTCATTTCAACCTTTGAAAATGCTTCTGTAACAGTTTTATGCTATAATGTTTGCTATTTTGATTCCATCATTTTCACTTTGGCCCTCCCATCACAGGAATGCAAACCCCAAGAATGACTCTGAAACTGAAATGTACCAAAAGAAAAATAAAAGATTTTCCTCCACTTTTGCTACAAACCTTGCAAGGTTTCAGTATTGAAGTGAGGAACAGCATCAGGAGAGAGGAGGCTCAGCCTCTCTCAAGCGGTCACTGGCTGATGTCCCAGCTTCTTTCTCCTGGTAGGACTCCATCTATTTTCATGTAATGGGTTGCTGGCTCCTGGAGGGAAAAAAGGTTTAAGTGCATCAATCACAGGCTTGATAGCTTCAAAAATCATAATATTCATCCAAAAAAAGAGCAAACTGTACACAAAGCTTTGATCCTTATCTGGAGAAAAGTGCCCTTGACAGATTGTTACCATTAAATTCTGGGACAATTTAAGCAGTCTTTGGTATCTAATGCTTTGACTATTTTTACAGAATCCAGGGGATTATAAACAATAAGTCATTGTAGACTGCTTTTGATAAATCTTGCTTTCAAATCGGATTATAATCTGTAAAAGCAGGGCCGTGTTGAGGGCATAGAGCCATGTCAGACAGCATGATAAAGAGAGGAAAAAGCATCTCTGATATTCTTGAACTCTGGGGAGGAGCTGGCTTACTTAGAAAGGACACTGCAGAAGAACTAGCCTTCACACAAAAGAGACAAGAGGGAATTTGGCAGCTTGGCTTCAAAGCAAGAGGCACACAAAAAGAAAGATTTATCAAATAGCAGAGGAGGAGAGGGTTAGTGGAACACACACCATTTCCCAGCTGGATATGTGTCTCTCCATCAGAGCCCAGGCAAATCACAGAAATTCTGAGAGGGCAGATAATACCTGCCTCTGTGTCACTCTCATTTCAGTTCTGACAAATGATTCCCTATTCTTTGCCTTGGACAAAAGGCTACTCATTTTTATTTATTTAGTCAGTTGTTATGATCACTGCTCTTGTCAAGGTGAAGGAGAAAAGGGTGCAAGAGGAAGAGGGTTTATACAGCAGCAAAGGGGGGGGGGATGTTGGCAGTGGGGCAGAAGACATCACAGTGTCATTTGTAAAGATAAGAGGGAATTTTCAAAAAGAGAAGCAAGTTTATGCTACTCCTGTCTCTGTGCCATCCCAGGGATGCTGACACTGAACAAATCAGCTGCTGCCTTGTCATATCTTTTGTCAGGGTACAGAAAGATCATGGAACATTTGAAATCACCAAAGTGAGCAGTAACAGAGTGTGGTACAAAAGCAGTGTTCTGTTAGTCTTTTCCTTTCCTTTTCTTTGCTTGCTTTCTTTTCATTTAATAATAATAATAAATAATAATAACCAATATCTCAGAATCGTAGAATCCTAGAGTTGGAAGAGCCCACAAGGGCCATGGCATCTGTCCCCCTGCTATGCAGGAATACACAACTAGAGCACTCCTGGAAGATAGCCAGCTCTCACAGTTAAAAAAAAAAAGAACTAGGCTCTTCCTGATGTTTATGTGGAATCTCTTTTCTTGTAATTGGAATCCATTGGTTTGCATTCTAGTCTCAAGCAGAAGACAAGATGGCTCCATCTTTTATATGGCATCCCTCCAGATTTTTAAAGAAAGGTATCATGCCCCCTCTCAGTCATCTCGTCTCCAAACTAAAACTACCGAGCTGAATAAGTCATTCCTCATAAAAATTAGTTACCAGACCGCTGATGATCTTGGTCACTCTTCTCTGGACAAATTCCAGCTTGGCAATATGCTTCTTGATATCAATATCCTTCTTGGTGCCCACAACCAGACACAGTATTCCTGGTGATGTCTGACCAAAGCAAAAAAGAGTGGCACTAATACTTCTCATAATCAGGAAGTTATACTCCTGTTGATGCAGCCCAGAACTGAATGGGCATTTTTGGCTACTACATTACACTATTGACTCATGTTTGTCTTGTGGACTAGTAAGACCCCTGGATCCTTTTCACATGTACAGCTTTCAAACCAAGTATCACCCATCCTATATTTGTGCATTTCACTGAGAATGAGAATATATTTGAAATTTGTTCAAGGGATGCTTAGTTTAATCCAGGCCTGTTTGCATCATTATTCACACTTCCAGTGATGCAAATCTTTTTTTAAAACTTGGGGAAAGATCCAATATTGATTATCCTGGATTAATTCATCATGTGAATAAGCCCTCAATCTACATCACTGATTGGGCGGGAGGCAAAGCAAGGGCTGTCACTCCTTCTCCTATCACTGCACTCTTACTTGGTGAAGTCAAATGAACAAGGATTAACAGAAGGAGGAAGAGGAAAAGCAAGACCAGGGGTTGTGGCCAAGTGGTTGCAAGCTGTGGATTATAGTCTTCAAGTGATGCAATACTGATGCCCTGTCTCTCAGTCTCATTATGCTCTAGTGTGACATCCAAGGCACACATAAGCAGGGGCTCTGGAACTAGAAGGAGGTGTTGTGGGCATGCCCTCAACATTGGTCAGCAGGTTAATTTTGCTTGCTTGCAGGTACTTGCAAAAGGAAAGTAAATTACTCTTCCCATCTGTTATCATTCAAGGCTCCCTTTAAAAAAAATAAAGATTCTTACAAGCACGATGTGCACTTCAAAGTGCCCTTCATGTGTTCAGGATAGCTTACTTTCAAGAAAGTGGGCATAGACAGGCAGCCTTTATTATTCCTGTCAATGACAATAGCTCTCTTGATGTTTTTTAGTGCTTGATTGTTTAGTACAATTCTGAATGAGAATTCCTGAGTGTTGGAAGATTTCAGCATTCTCTCTTCCCCTTCCTCAGATAGAGAGGATTTCCTGCATGCAAAACTTCCATTTTTTCATCTAACCGAATCAGAGGATAATAAATACCTTTGTAGCCCAATAAACAAATCATATGATTCAGCTAACTTCCTTTTAGGAAGTTTTCTCTCACATAAAAAGATTCTCCTGTCCTTTTGCCCAAGGGCAGGGATCCGTCTAACTAAAAAGATTGCTTGTACAGCGCTGTGTAAATTTACAGCACTTCATAAATAAAGGTTAATAATAATAATAATAATAATCTTTTTCCTCTCTCAACTTTCTTCTGAAAGATGGTGAGATAAAGATTACTCTTTTTAATCTAATCTATTCATTAACTAGGTTAGGATGTAGCCTCTATGCATATGTAGATTCAAGTCATTGGAAAACTTTTGTTTAACTGCAAACTACTTGTCTTTGTTGGTTTTGAGTCAGCATCAGGTCTTACAGAAGTTAGACAAGAACACAGTTCTGCTACTCTGCTGAGTTAAAGCTAAACATTAACAGGCCTGGATTTGATATTTTTGATATTTAAATATTTCTGGTTCCAAAACAAATGCTGAAGCCTTATGAAACTTGAATTGCCCATACTGAGGAGGCTCAACCACATAAAAATCTTTGTGGTCCAATTTGTTGGGAGTTCAGCTCCCTCTAGCCTAGGCTTAGCTTTAGCCCTCATCCAAACACGCACCCGTTCTTGGTTTGCTGTGTCACCAGAGCTCTGAGAGAGAAGGCAAAATATCTCACAAAACTACAAATCCCAGAATTCCATAGCACTGAGCCATGGCAGTTAAAATTGTGTCAACCTGACTTATTTCCGCAGTGGAGATACAGCCACAGTAGTAATCAGAGACTTCAACTACCCTGTTGGAAGGGAAACTCCAGCAAAAATGTAAGATTCAATAAATTTCTCATTTGCTTTGCTCACAATTTCATTTTCAAGAAGGTGGAAGAAGCAACAAAGCAGTGAACTATCCTGTGGTCTTGATTCTCACCAACTAGGCAAAACTGCCCAATGATGCAGATGCAGTGGGAACCTCTGAAGAAATGATGACATCCTCCTCGGAATTATTAAACAGAGAGAACAGAAAACTATATACAGTCCAAAGTGTTCTCTGAACTAAGAAAGAAGATTTTAGTAAGTTCGAGAAAATACTAGGTAAGATACCATGATCAGAAATACTCAGAAAGAAGAGTAGTCAAGGATGGGGATGTCTTAAAAGTCAGATGTTGAAAATCCAACCAAGTCCATCAAGGATGGATTATTAGAAGCTTCTGGATCAGATGAAAATTTGAGGGCTAAAACTCAGTATGAGCTCATATTTGCAAGAGGGGTTGAAAACAATTAAAAAGAGTGGGAATTTGCTATGTTCTTGTAAAAGAACAATGCAACAGCTTTCAGGCTCAATTCTACTGCTTGGAGAAGATGGCAAAATGTTAATTGGTGATAAAGAAAGCATAACTGTTCTATCCTACTATGCATCATCTTAGAATCATAGAATCAAAGAATCATAGAGTAGGAAGAGACCGCAAGGGCCATCCAGTCCAACCCCCTGCCATGCAGGAAATCCAAATCAAAGCATCGTCGACAGATGGCCATCCAGCCTCTGTTTAAAGACCTCCAAGGAAGGAGACTCTATCACCCTCCGAGGGAGTTTGTTCCACTGTCAAACAGCCCTTACTGTCAGGAAGTTCTTCCTAATGTGGAGGTGGAATCTCTTTTCCTGTAGCTTGCATCCATTGTTCCGGGTCCTGTTCTCTGGAGCAGCAGAAAACAAGCTTGCTCCCTCCTCAGTATGACATCCTTTCACATATTTAAACAGGGCTATCATATCACCTCTTAACCTTCTCTTCTCCAGGCTAAACATCCCCAGCTCCTTCAGTTGTTCCTCATAGGGCATGGTTTCCAGACCCTTCACCATTTTAGTCACCCTCCTTTGGACATGCTCCTGTTTCTCAATGTCCTTTTTGAATTGTGGTGCCCAGAACTGGACACAATATTCCAGGTGGGGCCTGACCAGAGCAGAATACAATGGCACAATTACTTCTCTTGATCTAGACACTATACTTTTATTGATGCAGCCTAAAATTGCATTGGCCTTTTTAGCTGCCGCATCACACTGTTGACTCATGTTCAACTTATTGTCTACTTGGACTCCTAGATCCCTTTCACATGTACTTTCATTCAGCCATTTGTCTCCCATCCTATATCTGTGCATTTCATTTTTCTGCCCTAAGTGCAGTCTCTGTGTTGAATTTCATTTTGTTAGCTTTGGCCCAGCTTTCTAGTCTATTCAGATCATTTTGAATGTTGATCCTGTCCTCTGGAGTATTAGCTATTCCTCCTAATTTGGTGTCATCTGCAAATTTGATAAGTATGCTCCTCCCAAAAGGAAAACAGTGTTACACCTCATGAAAATTGAAAAAGTGATGCAGTGACAGGGCTGCAGGCCAAAACAGGTAAAGAGGTTATAAAGGAACAGCTACTTTAGATGCTTTCAAGACAGTCTCCAGAGCCAAACAAATTGTGTCCAAGGGTACTGAAGGAACATGCAGATGTAATCTTAAAAGCCTCTGACTATAGACTTTGAAAATCCTTGCAATCCTTGCAGACTGGAGGGCAGCTGTTGTCAAGGGAGACAAAAACAGGATTCAGGCAACTACCAATCAGCTGATACCAGAAAAGCAACAGATCACTTAACAGTGAGTTTGGGAGCACTTAAAAAAGAATGCTGTTGATGAGAAAGACCCCACATCAGTTCCTTAAAAAGAAGCCATAGCACAGCAATTATATCTCTCTCCAACTTTTTTACAGAGTTCAAGCTTAGTAGATAAAGGGAATGGTGTGAATGTAGTGTATCTTGATTTCAGTCAAGCATTTGCTGAGGTCCTCATGGTTCATGCAGGCAAGCCAATACAATAAAGACCCGAAGAAGCTACAGCTAGGTGGATTTTTACTGGTTGGCAGACTGAACTCAAAGAGTACTCATTAGTATTTCCTCATCATCTTGGAGAGAAATGGCAAGTGTTGTTCAACTTCTTTATAAAATTAACTGAGGGAACAGAAGCATGCTTATCAGTCAATGAATGCTTTAGCTGTAGATCCTGCCCAGGCGAGAGTGTGGACTATATGATCTAATTTTATGCTTCCAAGAATGATTCTCCTGCTACAAACATAAACATAAACACACACACAAGTTAAAACTGCCATGTAAAGCAGTATTCCAAAGAATATATTCTCAGGTTTTCAAACAGGCTGTTGAACGTGGCATTCTCTGCAGTAGTGCCAAAGCTGTGTTACTAACTTCTTAGAACAGGAATTCTTAACATTATCCTGTGTTCCACCAGTGGGTGAGGTGAATGGCTTGTAGTAGGACCAAAGTAAAGTGGGCAAGGCCAGATGTCAAATGCACCCAACTTTCCCTTTCAGGCTCAGTCCTATGTGTGCCATATAAACTGCAGTGAAATAGCATCTCGGCCTACAAACCACACCTCAGCTCTTAATAATAATAATAATAATAATAATAATAATAATAATAAATTTTTATTTCTACCCCGCCCTTCCATAGATATGATCAGGGCGGCTTACAAATTTTAAAAGACATTTCAATACAGGATAAACATTCAATATAACAGTTAAAAACATCATTACAAAAAACAGGAACAGGAAAACAATAAAATACACATGTAAGGGCAAGGAAAAGGAGAAAATAGTTTACATCGGTCCGGAGTCGAAAGGGAAAGAAAGGGGGCAGGAAAATAAACAAACAATCTAAGGTGGGAAGGCCAGCCGAAATAGATATGTTTTCAGCTGTTTCTTGAAAACAGCTAATGAGGCAGCGGAGCAAAGCTCTACAGGGAGCTTATTCCAGGATGAAGGGGCAGCAATAGTAAAAGCCCTCTGTGAGGTCCGTATGAGGTTAAACCTAGGGACCTCCAACAATTTAGTCCCGGAGGTTCTGAGTGTGCGAGGCGGATTATATGTAACCTTCTAGGATGCAAATCAGGTTTCTTGTTCAGCGCCTAAATTCTACTGTCTGAAAACCAGAACTCATATTCTGTTCAAAACCATATTCTGTGCTCCCTCTTTTCCAACTCCCATCATCCTGGCCCTGGAGGGAGAGTCACAGCTCCACCGTGCCTAGCCCCATAGGCAGATGAAAGGTCCTCCCTTCATCATAACGGCTACCACCCTCCTGGCCTCAGAGGGAGAGAAAAGGGAGAGACAGCTCCACAATGCCTAGCCCAGAGGAAAATGAAAGGCCCTCCCTCCATTCCAACTGGCTCTGCTTTGGCCTCAGAGGGTGAGGACAACTAGCAGTATCTGCTTGACATGATCCTCTTCCTCACTGCCATTCCCTTCTTATTTTTAGATTGTAAGCCTGAGGGCAGGGAACTGTCAAATTAACAATCTGTAAACCACTCTGAGAGCATTTATTTCTGAAGAATGGGGTATTAAAACTCTATAAATAAATAAATAAATAATAAAAAATTTATTTATATACCACCCTTCTATATAACCAGGGTGGTGTACAACATTTTAAAAATACAAAATTACAAATACAATAAAGCAAATACAAATACATTAAAAACAATTAAAACAATTCAGGCCAGCTTGCCACTGCTGACGTAGGGGTGGGGAAAGCTAGTTGGGGCCTATATCGGGGAATGCAAGTTTAAACAGAAAGGTCTTCAGCCCCTTTTTGAACTGGGCTAGGGAGGTGGCCGAGCGGAGCTCGTTGGGCAGAGAATTCCAGAGGGTCGGGGCCGAGATGATGAAAGACCTCCTGGACGTGGAGACAAGTCTGGCCCCTGGAACCCTCAATAACTGCTGTCCAGATGTTCTGAGGGTGCGGGACGGATTGTATGGAGAGAGGCGGTCCTCAAGGTATCCTGGGCCCAAGCCATTTAGGGCATTATAGGTAATAACCAACACCTTGTATTGCGCCCGGAAGCGAATAGGCAGCCAGTGCAGTTCTTTAAGCACTGGTGTTATGTGGCTGGCTCTGGGCATATCAGTAACCAGTCTGGCTGCCATATTCTGCACTAATTGTAGCTTCCGGGTATGGTACAAGGGTTGCCCCATGTAGAGCGCATTGCAGAAGTCCAAGCGAGAGGTTACCAGAGCATGTACTACAGTTTCAAGGTCCCTCCAGCCCAGGTAGGGACGCAGCTGGCGTATCAGCCCAAGCTGATAACAGGTGCTCCTGACCGTCGCATCCACCTGAGATATAAGGTGGAGCGACGAGTCAAGGAGCACCCACAGACTGCGTACAGAGTCCTTCACAGGAAGTGTGATCCCGTTCAGGACAGGTGGAACCACCACCATCCCTGGGCCAGGAAAACCTATCACGAGCACCTCCGTTTTCTCTGGATTCAGACTGAGTCGGTTTTCCCTCATCCAGTCCATTACCGACTCCAGACAGGCCACAAGAGGAGAGGTGCCATCCCCAGTCACTGCATCAGTCGGAGACATAGAGAAGACTATTTGGGTGTCATCAGCGTACTGATAACCCTGCGCCCCATGTCTCCGGATGATCTCTCCCAGCGGTTTCATGTAAATGTTAAAGAGCATGGGAGACAAATAAATAATCCTCTTCTCTATAAAAGAGTGTTGCATAGGCTAGATGAGGAATCTCTGCAGGATGGATTACCTCTGCACATAAGAGCTCCTTTTCCTATACCAGCCATTTTGTGACCTCCCAAAACCTCTTCCAGAGTCCCCCAAAGCTCTCAGACCCCCCTATTCAATGGATGATTTTGCCAAAAAGCAGTCAAAACCCTCCAAACCACCCAATTTGTATCTGCAACATATGAAGACCATTCAGAGGAATCTATGCATTTACTTTGTGGTGCCAGGGCTCACCGTCCACTCTGCCCTGCATCCATCTTCTCTCCAGAAGCAATCAGCTAGATTGAATGTTCCTTATCCTATCTAGAATCATAGAGTTAGAAGAAACCACAAGGGCCAGCCAGTCCAATCCCCTGCCATGCAGGAACATACAATAAAAGCACCCCTGACAGATTGCCATCCAGCCTCTGTTTAAAAAACTACAAAGATGGGGACTTCACCAACCTACAAGGAAGTATATTCCACCATCAAACAGCTCTTACCATCAGGACATTCTTCCTAATCTAGGGAAAGCAACTTTAGCAAAGATTTCTGTCTTATTTTCTCAACATGAAAATATGTTCTCTCTTTATTTCTATTTGAATGGAAAATTGTGAGCAACAGTGGTTGGTGTTTAAAGTATAACCCATAATAACATTGCTAGAGGCCACCCCTGGGTCTCAGGGTTTTGCCTGGAAGCCTTAGGGTTTGGGATGATCCAATACAGCAACCTCAACATCCCACGTTTTCCCCAGTAATGCGACTCAATGTATTTGGGTTCCCCACCCCCCACCCCAATTTGGCATATCCTCCACATCAGGAAAAAGAAATGTGTGGCACCAATGCCAGCTCTGTTTCCGCATGTTACAGTGTCTAAACCAGCAGGAGCTAACCTGTTCATGGCCCTTAGACACTATTTGCAGATATAAATGTTTCAATAATAACAATAATATATGTCTCATTGGGTCCCTAATTCCCAGCCTCCATTAATAGAGATGGTAATACTCTCCAGCACATTGTGAGGATTAATTAGCTAATGTTTGTACAAGCGCTGGGTATTAATTATGAAGTCAGGCTGCTGCTAAAGGGAACAAAAGACTTTTGACTCTCTAGACGGTGGGTGATGGGGGAGGGAAGACATTTCATGGAAGACTCCCACAGTCCCTTAGACAGATGTATTGCATGAGATGGCATCTGAACAAAATGGAGAACAAGCTCCCTGACTAATTAATAGAGACTGCAAGCTTCTTATTTTGTTTGCAGAAAGACATCATGCAACCGTTTTCAAGAGGAGGTTTCAGAAGGATGACAAAGGCCACAACCTCAAAATCCCAGAAATCAGGTTCCATTGGGGCCTCCCCCAAATAGTTTGCTGCCTAAAGCAGCATTACTAGGGGGTGCGGGATGCAGACCACCCAGGGTTACACGCCAGAGGGGGAGCGTCACCCTGTGGGGTGGTACACCTGGCGTGGGTGCTGGGCAAGTGAGAAAGGACAGTATGTCCCTTCACATTTGCCCAGCAGCCATGGCAGTCCCTTCCATTTGGACTGGCATGGCTGCAGCCATTTCTACAACATAACATTTTTACAAATTTTTTTATTGCTTACTGTCCTGTCTTGTGGACTAGCCAGGGGCAAAGTACCAAGTAAAGTCCATTCGAGACACGGCAGTAGAAGACCCAGTGGTGTACAAAAGCTCACCAGCCAGTGACAGTTGTCAGAGGTCAAGCAATCCAAAGGTAAAAAAGAAAGCCAAGGTGTCAGTCCAAGGAAGCATCTAGTAGCATGATCAGTTTATGATACATGGTCCAAGGTTCTTCAGAAACAAAAGTCAGGAATCAAGAGATGAGCGGGTTGCTTCTTAATGAATGGTCAGTTATCAGTAATGACTTCCCAATGGAGTCACTGGATTATTTGTGACCTGGCAGCTTCTCTCATCTGTTGCATGATTAATTAGCAATCCCTGTACAATCTGAATGTCTCAAACCCTCCGTCTGTCATTTGCATTTCATTATTGTTGGTATTACTGAGTCCATCTCTCTGTTTTGTGGTTGCTGGGAAATGTCACTGTCTGTTTCAACCACTGTCTCAACCACAAGTCCTGCTTCCCTGTCTGTATCATAGTCTGCATGAGGCACATCCCTCTGTCCTTCTGTTTCTCTATCTGTGTCAAAGTTCGAACCTGAGTCCTAGAAACAAAGCATGACACTTGTACAGAGGATGCCACTTCCTCTACAAAAAATAATAATAATGCTATAACTGGGGATTTATTGTGCGCAAAACCTGCCCATGGTTGATTCACACAGAAAACAACATTTTCTTCATAGGGAACAATATTTCTGCACCAGAATGCTGTTTTCATCATAGAAAATGCTGTTTTCTGTGCAAAACAACCATGCACAAATTTTGTGTAGAATCAGTCATAAATTGCAAATAGGCTTTGAAGACTTTCTCACAACAGGAGGAAAATTGTTAAAATTACTCAAGCAGAAACTTAGTGAATCATCTGTAGTTCAGAAGCGGTTTGCCATTACCTTCCTCTCAAGAGTGTGTAACTTGTCCAAGATTCCCAGGAGGTTTCCATGGCTGAGCAGGGATTCAAGCTCTAGTCTTCCCTGAGTCCTGGGCTACATCTACACTCTATAAAGAATGCAATTTGCAAGTGATGTGGCTCCATCCTTTAGAATCCTGGGAGTTGTAGTTTTTCAAGGTCTTTAGCCTTCTCTGCCAAAGCATGCTGGTGCCTCACTAAACTACAAATCCAAGGATTCTGTAGGCTGGAGAAGTTACAGTCGTGTCAACCAGCTTTAATTTTACAGTGCAGATGCACCCTCACTCCATCATGCAAACCCGTACACCATCCTGGTTCTCAATAAAAATAAAACTAGATATTATCTACAAGCAGCCTGCTTCAAAGTAAACAAATCAATCTATTTTTGGTCTCTGTCACTTTCACTTATAATTTGCCACATAAACCTGTTTTATCCCATTTCTGTGATATATTTTTAAAAGATCCATATGTGGAAAAATGATTCACTTTTATGTCTTTTGCAGATTGGGACAGGGAAGATTTTTTTTGTGACCCTGTTTCTTGCGATCAAATTTGGAGAAATGCATTTATTTAATATTGAATTTTTACTGTCACCTCTTCCCACACCCTTCAATAGGTGAAATGCACCTTTCTTGTAATAGAAATGGTGTATTTTTGTCTCTTGTTTTGACAGTTTATCTTTGCATTGCATTTCTAACTTGTAATTTTAATAAAAGAATACATGTTTCTCTTTCTCTCCTTCTCTGCATGTTCGCATGTGTATTTTAAAGACATATTTCTCAAAACAGATGTGGCTGGTAATGCTAGTCAATGAAGAAGCCAATTTCTGTCAAAACTTTAAAGGATCTGTTCATGTTGCCAAATATATGTTGAGTTCAGCATCAAGAATATCTTCTTTCAAGTCTGGGGACTGACTGCCACACTACAGAATAAATGCAATTTGACAGCACTTTAGCTGTCATGGTTCCATCTTATGGAATCCTGGAATCTGTAGTTTGTTGTAGCACCAGAGCACTCTAAAAGAGAAGGCTAAACTTCACACACAACTACAAATCCCAGAATTCCTTACCATTGAGACAGGGCATGTAATGGCAGTTAAAAAAGTGTCAAGCTGCATTCATTCTGCAGTGTAGAGTGGAATCGCTTTTCCTGTAGCTTGAATCTATTGCTCTGTGTCCTAGTTTCTGGAGCAGCAGAAAAAAACCTTGCTCCATCTTCAGTATGGCACCCTTTCAAATATTTAAACCGACCTATCATAAAACTCTTAACCTTCTCTTCTCCAGGCTAAGTATACCCAACTCCTTAAGGCGCTCGTCATAGGGCATGGTTTCCAGACCTTTCATCATTTTGGTCACCCTCCTTTGGACACAGTCTAGTTTCTCAATGTCCTTTTTGAATTGTGGTGCCCAGAACTGGACACAATATTCCAGGTCAGGCCTGACCAAAGCAGAATAGAGTGGAACTATTACTTCTCTCAATCTAGACACTATACAGTCCACCCTCCTTACTGGCAGACTTGCCATCCATGGATTTAAGCATCTGTGGATAGCAAGCCCGTTTTGCTTAATGGCAACACACACACCACGTCACCATTAATATTAATAGGGCTTGAGCATATATGGATTTTTGTATCCGCAAGGGAGTCCAGAATGGATCCCCATGAATGCGGAGGACCAACTGTAATTCTCTTGATGCTGCCTATAATCAAATTGGCCTTTTTAGCGGCTGCATCACACTGTTGACTCATGTTCAACTTGTGGTCTACTAGGACTCCTAGATCCCTTTCACATGTACTGCTGCCTTATTCAAAAGTAACTAAAATAGAATGCTATTGTTCAAAGTACACCTCCCATTCATGTCAACATCTATTAGTTTTAAAATGCTAGCCTGAATCCTGTTGGCTAGATATATTGTATGCCAGTCATTGTTTTTTTTTAAAAAAATGCTCATACACTCCTGCTTCATGCTCCTTTGTGAATTATATATGTGAATGATCACTGCCATTTAAAAACCATATTGTAAGTAGGGACCAAGCTCCTACATCAAGGAGATTGAGTATAAACTTATACACTAGAGGAGTTGTCTGATGGTTATGCATTAGTGAACTGCAACATTGCACAAGAGAAAGTGCAAAAAATGTGCTACACACAGTTGCAATGTGAACTGGAACACTGTATGACTAAATGTGCCAAAAATGTGCAATGCAGAATTGCAATGTGAAATTCATATCAGCAGGTTTGTATGCATAATGCACAATGTGCAGCTTCCTGTACAATGTGCAAAGGCACCATGAGAACTGCACAACTCTGCTTCCTCAGCTTTCCACTCAACACAGTCTCCTACAAAAATGTCCAATCACTTTTGCAGGAGAATGTACATATACGCAAGTCACTAGCATGATACTAACCAGGATTATATCATTACACTTCCATAGCCAGTCAAATATGATTATACAATGATGTTCTTGAGGGCAAATTCATTGACTTTTACTAATTCATTGTGCATTGCTCTGAAGCCATTTGGCAAAGGTAACACAAAAGCTTGGGCAAGAAATAAGTATGATCAATAAATAGTGTTACTTGAGCTTGAGCAGTGATTCCTGGATTAGATGGATATGTGATCTCAGGCAATCAGGGAGTCAGCACACACTAGACAGAATGACAACAGTATGACACAAAGTTCTCTATGGCTGCATCCACACTGCAGAAATAATCCAGGTTGATACCACTTTAAGTGCCCTGGCTCAATGCTATAGAATTCTGGGAGCTGTAGTTGTGTGAGGCATTTATCTTTCTCTGTCAGAGAGCTGTGATGCCACAGCACACTACAATTCCCAGAATTCCAAAGCATTGAGCCAGGACAGTTAAAGTGGTGTCAGTCTTGATTATTTCTGCAGTGTAGATGCAACCTCAGTGATAGCAACACAGAAGATAAGTGAAGTAAGTTGACAGAAATGTCAGAAAGGTCTATGGAAATGAATATCCATACATTTCTCAAGTAGTGCCTTTGCATCAGTGTGTGTGTGTGTGTGTGTGTGTGTGTGTTATGTATGTAGGGGAAAGAAGGATTTTTGTAACACCTTGAAAGGTCTCCCACGGAACTGCACCAGTCACTCTTAGTTGGGATGTCACCAGTGAACTGGTTCTGATAACCTCTTATGCACTAGTGATGGTTAATGAAAAGAATTATTGGACAATTATTCCATTCTGTAATATAAAACAGCTCACTGAGCCATCACTGCTTTGTCTTCCTGAACTGAATGCATTTTTCACACCACTCACAGACAGGCTTGGCTATTTTTACTACAGATTTATAAGGCAAAGTCTGCACTTAAATTCAATTTTCTTTGATGCAACCTTTTCAGAGATGCTTTATTATTACTCTTATTATTATTATTTCCTGTGAGTTATGTTTTAATCTTTTCTGTCCCAGTGAGGAGTTCTGGAAGGTTATCTCCTGTTATAGGAAGTAATATTTGCAACTGACAATTCGGTTGTGAGGTTATGTATATATTTTTCTTCCTGAAATGTTCTTGTATTTTCTTTTGTTTTTTCACTTAAGAATTGATGTTATTTTTGAGCAAGAGTTATTCTTATCCACATTTTCCCCCTGACTTTTATAACAAAAGTAGAGCATGCATTACGTTTCGGTTAGAGCTGATCTGAAAACTTCTCAGAAGATATTTTCCTGGGATTTCTTTTTTAAATTTTCCTGAACTCCCCGGGGGGAAAAAAGCCTGTGGCGTTCCCTACCAAGGGAACATCAAACCCCTTTGCTCTTGGAGGTCCACAAGCCTGTAACAGGTTCTATGATTCAAGATGCTTTCCTGATTGTTTCCTCCCCCAGCATACAATAATGAGTTCCACCCAAGCAGGGTCTCTTCAAAAAACACAGTTATATTACATCCTTTTGCCAGTGCTTGATCTTTCTTCCTTTAAAGCCAAAAAAAAAAAAAAAAAACCACCCCTGTGGCAAACCTCTGAGGGCTCCAAAGTTTCCAGTGTTAGATAAGATCCCCTCATCTGTGTCCACAGAGGCCCAATAAAACATCCTACCCCTGTTCTCATGGTGAGGAGTCCTGATGATGTAGGATCCTGGTGCAAACTGTTCAGATGATGTCAAGTCAGTTCAGCACTGAACCCACTGTATGCTCCCCATGAAAACCTTTTTTTAAAAACCATGAAAACCTTTTTTAAAAACTCAGCGTTTGCTCCAGATGTTCTGAGAAGATCCAGATCCCTCCATTGTGATGCCAGCCAACTGTTCACAGACATGTCTCACTGAGATGGAACAACCTTGTTTTCTGCTGCTCCAGAGACTAGGACACGGGACAATGGATTCAAGATGCAGGGGGAAATGTATTCCACCTCAACATTAGGAAAAACCTTCTGACAGTGAGAGCTATTTGACAGTAGTACACAATGCCTTGAAGTGTGGTGGAGTATCTTCCTTTGGAGGAAACAGATTTTCCGCATGAGGCTGGATGGCTTTCTGTTGGGAGTATTTTGATGGTGTATTCGTGCATGGCAGGGGGTTGGACAGGATAGCCCATTTGGTCTCTTCCAACTCATCTATGATTCTATGAATGCATACCAGAAGTGCATTATGTGCAGAAGAGCACTCTCAATGTGTCCAAGTGTGCATCTTTGCAATGCACTAACAGTGTTTCACTGTGTTTCTACAATGTTGTTACAGGCTGATAAATTTGCAAAATGTAGACTGTGGTGTTGGATCAGCCATGGACATTCCACTCTGGCCAAACATGTGCGTTATAAACCAACAAAATGCCAGCCAATGTGAGTATCCCCATTTATCCTCTAGGAACATTGATGTACTATGTCTCCCAAATCCTTGGGGTGAATTCCAGCATACAATGTCATTGAAACATAGCCCTGCTCCTCCATTTCCAATGTATGCGGAACCTCTATGCAGGTTAATGTTATGGGTATTGATTTCTTGAAAGTCTGCAGAAGAAGAAAAGGACAAAATTGCTTTTCCCCACCCAACTCATGAATGCTCCAATTTTAACTCTTGTTTTCTTTTTTTATCCCTGCAAACTCCTTCTCAATTCCCTTCATGCCACAAAGAATGTACCGACTGCAAGCCTCGGGAACAGAGCACCTTCCAGCATATTGCTTTTTTTAGAACCTTTCACTCAGCTTCACTTTTATCTCATCACACTGACTCTGTTGACTAAGGTTAATTCCTGCAGGGACTCTGGGAAACCATCATCCTTTTGCTCCTTGCTATGGAATAAGAATTACACTCTCTCTCTCTGCGTGTGTGGTTTTTTTTAAAGATCTCAGAAAATATAGTAATTTCAGACTACCTGAAGAAGGGGGGCAGGCTGAGGAAATGTAGCACCCAAAGGTAAGGGGAGAAGTATACATTAATTCATGCTATAGTGTATGATAAGAGAACTGTCTGCAGGGCATTTTCTAAGTATATCTTTGAACTGGCATGATATCAATCATGCTGTACCTGGAGCAGACCTCCTCAGATGAGGACAGGGAGGGAAAAATTCAAGATACCAGGCTCCAGTCAAAATCAGAGGAGACTTGCAGCTTTGCCCTTGAACTATTGGAACTGGAACTCAGGCCTTCCCATGTAGCTCCTGAAGACCAAGAGCCAGATACTGAGCTGTTTCCTTCCTCTTAGTGTCATAGCCTAAAATGCAGCAGCAAAAGACAGGAAAAGCTTTGATGGGTCTTAAAAGGAACATACTTGGGTTAATTCAGGCTTGGCACACCAGAAGCTCAGTTGGAGCTGTTCTCACTGAACATTCAGCTCCTCTAGATAAGGCAGGTAGCAAACACTCATGATCCTGAACTGACTTGGTTTTAACTCCTGCTGTTGTGTTCATCTAAAAATGCATTCATCTGGGCACATCCCACCCTTGAACAGAACAGTAGTGTTTTTGTTGATGCTGCTGCAGTTGCAGAATGCTTGAAATTAAATTTTTGTGAGAGAAGAGACAGTTGTCAGTTTGACCAAGGGGGGGGGACCTTACTGTGGAGTGAGTGGCAAAAACATGGAGATGAGGAAAAGGGAAGCCAAGTAGGACGGGACAAAATCTGACATAACATATTTATTTATTTATTTATTTGTTTTGTCTGAAAAGCCATTGCTCAATAAAGTACTAGGAAGAGACACACAGCTCAGTGGATAACAATATAGGAGTTTAAACTTTTCCTCCCAATGTACTGAGTTCAGGGAATGGAGAATAACAATGAAAATTTGTATACCTTGGATCAGTCATTGATCAGAATGGAGACTGCAGTCAAGAAAGCAGAAATAGATTAGGACTTGAAAAGGCAGCTGTGAAAGAACTAGACAAGATCCTAAAGTGCAAAGATATACCACTGAACGCTAAAGTTAGGATTGTCCAAGCCATTGTATTCCCCATCACCACGTACGCATGTGGCACCTGGATAATGAAGAAAGATGACTGAAAGAAAATCACCTTTAAGCTTTCCAGTTCTTTAGAGAATGTTTCATATAACTCTGGTTGAAGTGTAGCCCTTGAAGAAGGCCAGTTCTGAAAGTGGCTAAAACAAGTAGGGCTTTTTAAAGAAATAAAAAAAAATAAAGAAGTGTCCATCTATTAGCATAGGGAACCTGTCTCCTATTTTGTTTTGGTTGGAACACATGCTTATCAGTTCTCTCCTGTGGTGATCTCCTCCACCAGTATCAGAGGTAATATGTTTCCCACTACCAGCTGTTTGTAACCTGACCAAGTGAGTACTATGGCACTCTTGCCATACTTTTGAGTGTTTCTGAAACATCCAGGAGGCTACTATAGGGAAAGGATGCCAGACTAGAGAGGCCTTTAGTCTGAAGCATACCTACTCATATGTTTCCATGCTATAAGTCCCTCCCTATGAAACCACATATCAACAGATATTCTATGGCAAACTTCTGCAAAAACTGAAGATCATGTCTACTAGCCTTTCATAGACAAATTCACCTGTCTCAAGAAACATCAGGCTGGTTCTTATGTTTGTATCTGCTCTGTTCTCTTCTTTGCATTGTCTGTACATGGTCCCTTAGAACTGATCTACATGGCCACAAAAAGAACATGTCTCTAATGTGTTTTAATATTGGTTTTAATGGTTGTATGATATTTTAATTATTATTATGTTGGCGTTGTTTGTTGAAAGAGAGGGAGGGAGGAGATGTAGAGGTTTATTTTGTATTGCATTGTATGTATTACCACAGTTGTAAGCCACCTAGATCCAGATGTAATGGTGGGGTAAAAATAAAAAAATTATTTATTTGTTTTTTATTAATAGTGGGGTTGTCTAGAAATGCAGGAGAGCTGGCTCTTTTGAAAGCTTTTCCTCTGAATCATTCACTTCGAGCCACTGGTGAAGAATATCTTTCTCCCATCCTGTATCCCAACATGATTTCTGAAGGTTTGTTGTATAGATCTTGTCGTAACATTTTCATTACTCCAAAGAAACTAGTTAATATTTCTTCCTCTGGCATCTATTCTTGGTTCTGCACTGGGACATTGCCATGGAAACAGTGTAATCTGAAAGGGGGAAAAAGGCAAAGTTGCATTTCTTATTTTTTGGGATGGCAGGGGTGGATGTTCACAGAAGTGTTAAACAGAAGCAAGATGATTTCTTTCTTCCCACTGTGTTTTTCCAAAATTTGGGGATATATATAGAGGAGGAGAAGAGTGCAACTGAACAGCACTGGTTCTATATATACATTATTCTTGGTGTCACAGTGTTCCAGATATTACTGACTTGAGTTCTGGACCATCAATAATTCAGATTCTATCCTAGAATCTAGAAATCAGTGTGTTATCATCAAATAATGTAACATGTTCCCAGTAGTGTCATTATTTGTAATTGAAAAAGGCAAAATACAATATTTTACAAAAAGCAGCAATCGGTATTATTATTATTGTGTGCTTCCCAGCTTTTCTCTAAGGAGCTCAATGCAATGTATGCCAATTGTCCTCCCTCTTCCCCCTTCACACACACTTGTTTTACCTTCACAACAAATCTATAAAGTAGGTTAGGCTGAGAGGGACTGCCTGGAAAAAGTGTGCTTCATGACTAGATGCAAAGTTCAGCAATGCTTTTCTTACTACAGCTCCTTGCATTGTATGTGGCCATGCTGATTGAGAGAGTATGGGATTTGTAGTCCAAATGAGTAATTTTCCAGGCTTCAATTGGGTTGGTATTTGAATCAAGGTATTTCCAATCGGTTTTGCATGCTAAAACAAAGGGATCTGGGAGTCCAAGTTGACCACTAATTGAACTAGAGTCAACAATGCGATGCGGCAGCTGAAAAGGCCAATGCAATTTTAGGCTGCATCAATAAAAGTATAGTGTCTAGATCAAGGGAAGTAATAGTGCCACTGTATTCTGCTTTGGTCAGGCCGCACCTGGAATACTGTGTCTAGTTCTGGGCACCACAATTTAAAAAGGAAGTGGAGAAACTGGAGCCTGTCCAAGGAGGGCGACTAAAATGGTGACGGGCCTGGAAACCATGCCCTGTGAGGAAAGACTCAGGGAACTGGGGATGTTTAGCCTGGAGAAGAGAAGGTTAAGGGGTGATATGACAGCCCTGTTTAAATACTTGAAGCAATGTCATATTGAAGAGGGAGCAAGCTTGTTTTCTGCTGCTCCAGAGACTAGGACCCGGAGCAATGGATGCAAGCTACAGGAAAAGAGAATCCACCTCAACATTAGAAAGAACTTCCTGACAGTAAGGGCTGTTCGACAGTGGAACACACTCCCTCGGAGAGTAGTGGAGTCTCCTTCCTTGGAGGTCTTTAAGCAGAGGCTGGATGGCCATCTGTTAGGAATGCTTTGATTTAGATTTCCTCCATATCAGGGGGTTGGACTGGATGGCCCTTGAGGTCTCTTCCAGCTCTATGATTCTATGATTCTGTAATTCTATAAATCCACATATCCTCTTCCAACTCTATGAGTCTATGTTGGCAACCTGTTTGCAGTGTCTCAATCAAGGCATGCATTCACTGGCTTTTAAGTAGCTTTAGCTGGAGCCATGTGGTGACAGGAGAAAAAGAAGGATTATTAGCAAGGGTCATTGGATGGTGGCCTTTACATTTCCCTCTGCTTCCCTTTTTAATGCTTAATGTTTTAATGTTTTGCAATTTTTCTTGTTTTGAAATAAGCTGTTTTATATATGTTTTAAGTTGTTAGTAATGTTTATTTTTAACTTTTGTATTCAATGTTTTAATCTTGAATTTTTTAAATATATTGTAAACCACCTTGAATCCCATTGAGGGAGAAAAGCCAGATATAAATCTTGGAAATAAATAAGTAAATAAATTTTAGAAGTGGCATAGCTCCTTTGCTTGAATTATTTGGAAGGTTTCTGGGAATGTTATTCTCTCATCTGTATGTTCTACTATCACATACTTTTTTCTTCTGCCAGCAGTGGTCCTTTGGTATGCTATAACAAGGATAAAACCAACAGATCTTGGAAAAGTTATTTCTTGAGATAGAACGCCCTGCATCCCCAGCCACCATAGCCTCTGGTCATGTTGGCTGGGGAATTCCAGGAGTTGTTATTTAAAAAGTTACACTTCTCAGCTCTTCAGACGAACTAAGCCTAGCTTAAAGATATAATGAATGCTCACAACATTCCTCATTCTCATCCATTTAGGCTACCTTGGGTATTAAAAAAATAAAGTATGGTGGCAAAGGAACAAGAAAAGAAAGTGAGATGAGATAGTACATCCCTCCACATTCACTGGCACAGGTCCCCCATGAATTTGGAAAAACTGCAAATAAAAACACTATGGCGGGTTACAGACTGCCTATTTGTGGTGGGCTGTACCCGCCCCTTTCCCCAGTGTATCAGGGCCTCAGTGGCCAGAACGGCAGCCGCTGAGGCCCCGATCCGCCGTTTTCATGCTGCGGGGAAGCGGCAAAACGCCACTTCCCCGCAGCCTGAAAAGGGGTGTCCTTGGCCCCTTTCTCCCTTGCTTCGCTGGGCGCAGCCATCTGAAGGCTGCGCCCAGTGAAGCAAAGCGGCGCCGCAAACCAGGAAGGAGCTCTGAAATGGAGCTCCTTCCTGGTTCGCGCTAAGGGCGCCCTAGGCACCCTGGCGCGGAGCGAGGACGTCACGTCCGCGCCGCCCCATGTAGAGGCGGCGCAGCCATGACGTCCTCATGACGGCAGCTGTCTGGAACGGCCGCTGTCATTTTTTACATGCAGAGCAGTGAAAGCACCGCACCTCCCTAACCCTAGTACGCACTCCGCGCATACTTTCATGGCGGTCTGTAACCCGCCTATGTTTTTACCTGAGAGGACACCTTTTTAGGAATCTCTAGGTCCTCCAGTGCAGTGGTGCAGTGGTTAAATGCCTGTACTGCAGCCATTCACTCAAAACCACAAGGTTGCGAGTTCAAGACCAGCATAAAGGGCCCAAGCTCGACTCAGGCTTGCACCCTTCCGAAGTCGCTGAAATGAGTACCCAGACTGTTGGGGGCAAATTAGCTTACTTGCTAATTAGCTAACTTGCTGTTCACCGCTATGATCTTTGGAATAGCGGTATATAAATAAAATAAAAACAAATTAACTCTGTGGTCAACATCTGCCAGAGACTGACTATAGAATTGCCCTGGAGGAGCTACAAATGACTAGTGGAGTGTTCTCTCTAGGAATCTCTAGGTCTTTCAGTGTTACTTTTGGTTAAAGTTGACCATAGAGTTGTGCTGGAGGACATAGATATTCCTAGAGAGAACATATTAATAAAATCCATGCATAATCAAATCTGCAAAAGTCAAAGCCACAAATGTAAAGGGATGAGTGTCACTAGATCCATTTCAGTCTGGTTTCAGGCCTGGTTATAGGACATGTTTGGTCACCTCTGTGGCTAACCTAAACTGGGAATTGGACAAATGAAGTGCATCCCTGTTGATTTTGCTGGACATTTCAGCAGCTTTTGATACCATCAACCATCGTTCTGATCATTTCTGTATGAGGCTTGCAGCATTGGGCCACTGCAACTCTGTTACAATCTGAACTAAATCCAGGAATGAATTCACCATCCCACTGAAATGAGAGTCATCAAATATCACTGACTTGAGACAGAGAGAGGGCACACACAGCCGATGGACAACACCTTTGGAAGGACTGTGTGAGTTACTTGGGTAAAAGTTTGATAGAGACCATTCTGATTTCATAGATCCAGAATGTGCAGAAGCCTTTGTGAGGTCCAAAACACACTGCAGAAATAATCCAGTTTGAAACCGCTTTCACTACCCTGCCTCAGTGCTAGGGAATTCTGCACACTGTTGTTTGTTCTGACACCAGAGCTCTTTGACAGAGAAGGCCAAATATCTCTCAACTGCTCTTGAAGGGAATATTCAAAACCACATTTATGCATGAAACTATACCACTCTGAACACACCTGATCTTATTCTGGAAGCAAAGTAGAACCAAGTCAGGAAGTTCCTCCTAATGTTGAGGTGGAATCTCTTTTCCTGTAGCTTGCATCCATGAAAAGAGATTTCACCTCAACATTAGGAAGAACTTACTGACAGTAAGGGCTGGCCGACAGTGGAACACACTCCCTCAGGGTGTACTGGAGTCTCCTTCCTTAGAGGTCTTTAAACAGAGGGGATGCTTTGATTTAGATTTCCTGCATGGCAGGGGGTTAGAATGGATGGCCCTTGCGGTCTCTTCCAACTCTATGATTCTACAAAATCACAGTTCCCAAAATTCCCTAGCATTGAGCCAGAGCAGTTAAAGTGGTCTGAAACTGGATTGTGTATGCAGTGTGTTTTGGACCTGAGTTAAACAAAGTGCTCCCCTCCAGAGTTAACCTAGGTAACATGGTTGTTCTTTTTGTAGAGCCCCATCTGTGGGAGCTTTTTATGTGCATTTGCCATGTGCCCATATCCCATTGGAATTCACTCATTTTGTCTTCCACACTTTATCTGCAGCACTGAAGTCTTCTAGGGAGTGTTATTCTTTGGCTCTAGTGAGAAGAGATAGACATTAATCATTTAAGATTGCAGGGTGATGGATGACAAGAGGATACAGGACTTTTGTTCTTGCAGTAGCCAGTGATAAGCAGTTGTGGCAGTAAGTACATGTTGATTATTAGTGTCCCTGTCTGACTACATGATTACAACAGAAACAATAATGTGCCATGGAATCATTTTACAATAGCATCGAGAGACATCAAAAGTGCATTTATTTAGAGGCAGACAGTCAACCTGTACAATAGTTCTGGTTTGGGGGCACATGGTCATACTCTTAGAAGCTGAGAAGGGGGCAGGAGCCACCCCTTTATTCTGAAGCTGGAACTTCTATAATTTTATAACATCTAAGAACCAGAAGAAAATTTAAAGCACAGACCTATTTAGGTAGAACTTGGAGGTCTTTGTCTATTGTTGGGCTTTGAGACTGGATCATATACAGCAGTGATTCCCAAACTTTGCTCATCCAAATGTTTTCAACTTCAGCTCCCAGAATTCCTGATTGTTGACCAAGATGGCTTGAGCTTCTGGGAGGTGAAGTCTAAAACACCTGGAGGATCAAAGTTTGAAAATCAATAATCTACAGCAAAGTTGAGAATCATGAAGCCCTCTAGATGTTCAAAGATATAGCCGGGTTAGTCTGTAGAATCAGTATGTAGAGAGATCTTGTAGCACCTTTGATACTAACTTGACCATCCTTTGGTAGACATGACTGACATACTCTGATGCTATAAATTTTTGGAAAGGTCAGTTTTCCATCTCCCAAGGAAAGCCTCCTTCCACAGCAACATTTGAGAGAGGAAAGCACCTGGCCTTGGAAGGGGATATTCAAAACACACATTTATGCATGAAACTATACCACTCTGCCAACCCTGCAGAGAAAGACAAATTCTACTCAGACCTACGCCACCTTATACAGAAAGTCCCTGCAGAAGACAAAATCATTATCCTTGGTGACTTCAATGCCAGAGTAGGAAATAATTTCGAAGCCTGGAAAGGTGTTTTAGGCAAGCATGGTGTTGGAAACTGTAATGATAACTGACGTCTCCTGCTAGAGTTTTGTGCAGAACAGCAGCTGACTATTACAAACACCATCTTTCAGCAGAAAGATAGCCTGAAGACAACCTGGATGCATCCCTGATCCAAACACTGTCACCTCATTGACTATATCCTAGTGCGCCAGAGAAATATTCACGATGTCCATCATACCCGAGTGATGCCCAGTGCAGAATGTCAAACAGATCATCGCCTTGTAAGATGCAAACTAAATCTTCATTTTCAGTTCAAACCTAAGAGGGGTGGCATCCTAAAGAGGAGACTCCAAGTCAACAATCTTCAACAAGCTGCCATGAGAGACAACTTTCAGGCAAATTTGCAAACAAAACTTGAAGACCACCCTATAGACTCTTCTCCTACAGCGCTTTGGCAACATATCAAAAACAGCATCATGCAGTCTGCAGAAGAATCCTTAGGGTTCTCCCTCAAGAAAAATGAAGACTGGTTTGATGAAAACAACCAAGAGATCCAGGAGCTGTTGGCAAAGAAGAGAACTGCTCACCAGGCACAACTCGCCCAGCCATCCTGCCATGTAAGAAAAGCAGCCTTCCGCCTCGTATGTAGTCAACTCCAACAAAAACTCCGAGACATTCAGAACAAGTGGTGGATCAACTTAGCAGAAAAGACACAATGTTGTGCAGATCTGGGTGATTCCAGAGGATTTTACAAAGCTCTTAAAGCAGTGTTTGGACCTACATATCAGACCCAAAGCTCCCTATACAGTTCAGATGGTCAAACACTAATCACAGATAAAGCTTCCATTCTGGACCGATGGGCTGAACACTTCCAAAGCCTCTTTAGTGCCAACCAAGTAGTCCAAGATTCAGCTATTCAACATATGACACAACAACCGATGAAAAAAGAATTGGACATAGCTCCCACTTTGGAAGAAACCGTTAAGGCCATACAGCAGATGAAAAACGGCAAGGCTTCCGGGATTGATGGAATTCCACCTGAGGCTTGGAAACATGGAGGTCATGCACTACATGCTAAACTCCACGAACTCCTTGTGAGTTGCTGGGAAAAAGGCGAACTGCCATCAGATCTCCGAGATGCAGTCATCATCACCCTGTACAAGAAAAAAGGAGCAAAATCAGATTGCTCGAACTACCAAGGTATAACACTGCTCTCCATCACTGGAAAAATCTTCACAAGGATACTGCTGAACAGATTAGTTCCTGCTATTGCAGAAGAACTTCTCCCTGAAAGCCAATGTGGCTTTAGAGTTAATAGGGGCACTACAGACATGGTATTTGCCCTTAGACAACCACAAGAGAAATGTAGAGAGCAGAACAAAGGATTCTATGTAACATTTGTCGACCTCACTAAAGCCTTCGACACTGTGAGTAGAAAAAGTCTGTGGCAGATCCTGGAATGACTAGGATGTCCCCCCAAATTCCTCAAAATGATTACCCTGCTACATGAAGGCCAGCAAGGTCAAGTCAGATATGGCAACGCTCTCTCGGAGCCCTTTCTAATAACTAATGATGTGAAACAAGGTTGTGCTCTCACTCCAACTCTATTTACAATCTTCTTCAGCATGATGCTCCAAAGGGCTATGGCAGATCTCAAAGAAGAAGACAGCATTTATATACACTACTGTACTGATGGTAGCCTGTTTAACTTAAACCGCCTGAGGGCCCACACTAAGACTCTAAACTATCTAGTCCGTGAGCTGCTTTTTGCTGATGATGCTGCCCTCGTTGCCCATATGGAAGCAGCTCTGCAGCGCCTAACAAACAGCAGAGCTCTTTGGGCTGGAAGTCAGTCTGAAGAAAACGAAGTTCTCTACCAGCCAGCACCTCAGGAAGAACACTACCATCCCCACATCACTGTAGGCACATCTGTGTTTAAGTCTGTCCAGCAGTTCACCTACCTGGAAAGCATCATCTCCTCAGACGCCAAGATTGATAAAGAGATCGATCACAGACTGGCAAAGGCATATAGTGCATTCGGAAGGCTTCACAAAAGAGTCTGGAGTAACAAACACTTGAGGCGAAGCACAAAAATCAGTGTGTATAGACTCCTCTACAGGTCTGAAACATGGGTCACCTATCGCCAACACCTACGACGCCTTGAACACTCTCACCAGCGCTGTTTACGCACAATTCTAAACATACACTGGACTGACTATTGATTAATGTTGCTGTCCTTTAGCAAGCAGGGATCACCAGCATTGAGGCCATGCTATTGAGGACGCAGGTGCGCTGGGCAGGACACGTTTCTAGGATGAAGGACCATCGCCTCCCAAAAATAGTATTCTATGGTGAACTCACCACGGGTCAGCGTAAGAGGGGCGCCCCAAAGAAGAGATACAAGGACTCCCTGAAACAACATCTCAGGCTTGGCCAAATTGATCACCAACAATGGTCCCCCCTGGCCTTGCATCAGGAGGCATGGAGACGCACTATCCACAATGCTGCAGCCTTTTTTGAAAGCTCACGGTGAACGAGTCTCGAAGAGAAACGACAATGCAGAAAGAACCACAACCCAGAAACATCACCCAAAGAGACTTTCCACTGTGCTTTCTGCAACCGGACCTGTTTGTCCCGGATTGGCCTTTTTAGTCACCAACGCGCTTGTACAAAGCACGGGATGAGTCCTTCCTGAATCTTCGTTCGCGAAGCAAAGCCAGAGAGATACCACTCTGAACACACCTGATCTCATCTGATTCTGGAAGCAAAGTAGAACCAAGTTTGGTTAGGCTTGGTGAGTAACTGAACAGAAGAACACCGTGGATTTCCAAGTAGGACAAGGATAATCCCATTTGAGGTCTAGTCGGAGCTGGCATTGGGCTAGATGCCAATGTCTTCTCAGTATGAAAAGGAATGTTCCCATATTCCTTTTAAACTGCTTGGTTGAACTCACAGAGCAAAATGGATCCTAGCCATAGTGTACAATTTTAGACATGATCTTCTATTAGCAAATGTAATACCCACAAATTTTGTTTAAAATATGTGTGAGAGTGAGTCCACTATACAAAAGAAGACATACACATTTGAAAACGTGCCATAGGATTTTTAATGTAAAAATTAGAAAAAAGTGCATTTAATTTACAACACTACAGTAAATGATTCTCTCTGTGTATTTTTTCTTCTTTTTTTTGTAAAGATATTGTAAAATATATACAGGTTTGCTTAGTGCATTCATTACAAAAAAAAGAAAGATGCAATCCCTTGCATAAATTACATATATTTTACAGGGGTTCGCTGTCTACTTGGACTTGTAAACATTGGTGTGGTACAGTTTTTTATTCTTTAAGTAAGCTGCAATACATCGTTTTCTGCTCATTCGACTGTTAAGCCACTCTGCTGAATCAAGTATGGCATTTGAAGGCCATGTGTGAGCTTCGCCTCTCCCACCAAGGAGAAGGCAAATAAGTGAAAATGAAACTGAGACAAGATGATTGTTTAATTTTTTTCACAAAACTAACATGACTGAATTTGCTGCACCTTCATACATTTAATCTGCTTTTCCATCTCTTGACGTCAGATCTAATAACGCAAAACATGGGAACATTACCTTGGGATCAAAACCCATACATGAATACTATGACACCATAAAGACTACTATGACCTGAAATTCTATGATCTAGAAGGAAACCTTCTAGGTAATTTAGTCAATCTTGTTGAAATTGATGTTTTATACATCTTTTTAGATGTCCTAAGGTGCATCTACACTGTTCAAATAATGCAGTTCCACACCACTTTAACTGCCATGGCCTCATCCTACAGAATCCTGGAATTCACAGTTTATGAAGCACCAACACTCTTTGGCAGAGAAGGCTAAAGACCTTGTAAAACTGCAAATTCCAGGATTCCATCGGATGGAGCTACCACACTTAAAGTGGTGTCAAATTGCATTATTTCTATAATGTAGATGTGCCTTCTACTGACTGGAGAATTTGCCTCTTCATATTTGCCTTGAAATATTATTTAAGGTGAAACTCAGTGGCCAACCATTCCTCAGTAATAGTATACATTCCTTGTAATATCACAGATTTTTTTCCTGAGCAGGAATGGCCAAATTCACCTTCGGATTTGGTTTTAAAGGAAATTCTGTGCAACCTCCAGTTCAGTTCAACAGATGTCATGCTCTTGGCTAAAACTCAAAACAGCTTTCACCACAACAACTTGGATAGTCTTTTAGGTGCCATTAGTCTCCTTGCCATTTTTCCCCATAGGTCAGTATCACATTACACTGTTATAGCACTATTATTCCACTTTAACTCCTATGTCTCACTCCTGCAGAATTTTGGAATTTGCAGTTTAGTGAGGACTAAGAGCTCTCTGGCTGAGAATTCTGAGTGCCCTTTCTTAAACTGCTAATCCCAGGGTTCCATGGGAGGTAGGCATAGCAGTTAAAGTAGGATAATAGCTCTATAACAGTGTAATGTGACATTTAGTACAGTCTAAATTTTTTGTTGCATGTTACATTTTGCCACAGGAATGCCTTTGAGGTAAGATCTCCTCTTGTCAACATAATATCTAGTAGCGTTCCCCACTACATATACCAGGCCCATCATACCATAGCTCACCTTAGTCTTGCTTTTTGACATTGGTTCATAGCATGATATTGCTCATGCATTCCATGAGTATTTTTTGATCCTACTGCAGCAGCCCTGTGCTGCATACACAAAAAAATCAATTGAGTTTTGGAAAAGTTACTTCTGAAAATACTGCCTTGCATTCCCTTATGTCCTTTGCACATCCGTTGTATTTTTGGGAAAAAAAATACAACCAAAGTGTCAAGAAAAACAGCATCAGCAGACACCACACACAGAGAGACACACACACACACAATCACAATATCTGTCTGATTGAATGCCTTTTCTATGTTTGATTTGGAAGAAATTCAAGAATTTCTGTATAAAACTCATTAGGTCAAAAATTGGAAAACTTTTAACCCCTGCTTCCCATAAATGTGATAATAAGCTGAATGAACAAATTGCAGCTTAATGAGACAGTATCTCTGTGCTTTTTAGGCCTACTACTAGGAATTTTCCATAACCCCTGAATCTGACAATCTGGAAAATTATTCATTATTATGCGTGTCCATGAAGGTAGCAGAACAGATTGAAAAGACCAAACTCTTTACAGAACCAACTAACCTCAGACCCAAATATAAATTGTAGAAACATTCCGACAATTTTATACTGATCTATAGATGTCAGGTTCAATACAAGACAAGAAATTCAAAGATTTTTCTGTTCAACCTAAAGGCTAAACACCTTATAGGAGATTCTAAATCCATGGATAACTGAGCAGAAAGTAAAGGAGGTCATAAATAAATTAAAACTATTTAAATTTTTTGGCATAGATGAGTATTCAGGTGAATTTTTTAGGACAGTTGAAACTGAAATACCCCTTCCTAATAAATATTGTGACAATTTTATGCTATCCTTGATGAAGACCAGATGCCACCTAGCTGGAAGATGGCAAGAACATTTATAATTCTTAAACCAGAGGGAGATGCAACACAGGTTAAGACATACATAATTTACTTCACTGCTAAACCAAGATCAGAATATGCTCATCTCCATACTGGCAGATCTGTTGAACTAATTCATTCTGCCTTATATTCATATGGACCGATCAGGTTTTATTCCAAAATGTCAAATTTCAAATGCAACTTGGTAGTTCATTAATATCCTTTAAAAACTCCAGGAAACCAATGCTATTGTTATCACCTGGCTTTCTTACAGCCTTTGACTGGTTGGAGCAGGAGTATTTCAGCCACCTGGAGTTTCAGTTTTGGAAGAAATAGGAATAGGTTGTCTCTTTATCAATGCCATTAGAAAGTTATATATAGGATTCAAAGCTACACCAAATATAAACGGGAATGTCTCTGAATCCTTCGACTTAGAACATGGTACTAAACAGAAGCGATCACTGTTGTTCACCAGAGAGAAATTAAACTTACTTGCAAATGATATCCTACTTTTGACTGAGCTTGACAGAAACTTGTTATCTCTAACTCGTATTGTAAAAGCTGGGTTAAAACGGCAGTATGAGAAATCTCAACTCATATGTGTCAAGTCAGAGTGAAAAATACAGTAGAAACTTCAGAGGTATGACATAAAGCTTTGCCCTTACTTGGTTAAAATATCTTGGTAACAAAAAAACCTGCTGCAGTTAGTATATAGAAATTACAAGCCAGTCCTTCAGTGGTTAAAAGGCAAAGTGATTACTTGATCTAGTCTAAAACTGTCCCTCTAAGATAGCCTTTGCTGTTAGTTGCCTTTGAGATGATCTCGGCTCATGACAACCCTGTGGATGAGACACCTCCAATTTCCCCCGTCCTCCACTGCTCTGCTTAGGTCCTATAAATTCAGACTGTTGACCTCCATCTGATGTGTGTCTTCCTCTCTTTCTACTCCCTCTACTTTCCCCAGCATCACTGTCTTTTCTAATGAGCTGTACCTTCTTATAATGTGGCTGCATTATGACAGCCTCAATTTTGTTGTCTTGGCTTCCAGGGAGAGTTCAAGGTTGATTTGTTCTAGGACCCAATTGTTTGCCACAGTATCCTCAGCGTTCTTCTCCAGCACCACATCTTGAATGAGTCAATTTTCTTTCTATCTGCTTTCTTCAATGTCCAGTTCTTACATCTGTACATGTAATGGGAAATGCAATAGCCTGGACAATTCTGACTTGAGCATTCAGCTGTATAGATTACCATTACTTAAATCACATTAATTCCAATGGCTACTATATCTATTTCAAACAATTCCATTAAAGCCAAATGAAGCAAAACGGAGATACTGGGGGGAAAAGACGGGGAAAATAATTGCAAGTGGAAATAAATTGAGATTTATTTTAAAATATTAAATATTAGCATGACCAAAGATCATGACCAAAATCAAAGATGCACAAGATTGGTGAGTCCTCAAAACAAGAAGAAGCCCAAATATTATTTCTGGTTTGATTTTGTTTTTTAAACTTATCTGAAAGCAAAACCAGGCATAGTGGTTGCCACCTATCTTATAGTAAAGATTCCTTCAGGAAGTAAGAGTCAATTAAGTTCAAGTGAAATTTTTGTTTAAAAAAAATGAAAAGAAAGTAATAACCTTCATTAAAAAGGGGTGTTTCTGGGGTCACCATAGGCCATTTAAGCAAGACCAAATGTGGCCCACAGGCTGCATGTGGTCCACTCCCCTGTTCTCTCTTGCCCTTATTAAAAGATTTCCACATTTCTTTTTGTCTGTAGTAATTAGGGGGCTGTTGGATTTTCCCCCAAGGGCACTTTTCTGCATTATCATGCTCTTTATTAATGCAGAATAAAGAAGAGGAGGCAAGGCATACATGCCCTGCTCCATCCTTAAGCATGCACTTTCAAAAGGGCAAGGCAAGACACTGGTTCAGAGGCAAAGCTGAGAACAAACAGGCCTGAAAAATAGTCAGACATGAAAGCACTGACAACAGCTCTTTAACAAGTAATCGGCCTTTTGCCCTGGCGGGACAATGTGTGATCTTGGTGGAGCAGTTCCCACAAACCTTTCTAATTTCTGTACAGGGGTATTTATCAAAGCCACCAGACTAGTACAGTCAGAAGTCAGGCAAGGAAAAAATACATCTTGGAGCACATTTTCAATTATTGGAGGCACGACTCCATCTACTCACAAAGAACCAGCAATGATAAATCCCGTCACTCCCCTGGATTAGTTCTGCTTTCTCCAACTCAGCCCAGACAACATGGCTCACTACCATGAATATTAATTACCAATGAGATGGCACCATTAATCTCGCTTTGGTTTCTTTCTTCTTCTTTTTTAAATAAAGAAATATAGCTGTTGTGGATGTTGACATATAGTGGCGTGCCATACATGATCAGCAAGCAAGGTGGGAAAAGGTTGACAAGACAATTAAGTAAAAATGAAATGCACCGGATTAGATTGTTCTTAATTACAATATCCATTTGTCACAATCGTGAAAAGGAGCACAGAAAAGATAGAGAGGGGGACTGAAGATTTAGATTTGGATGCAGGTTCCACTGAAAATATTTCCAAGTATTATAGAGAGCCCTATAGTCTAGTGGTTACAGTATTGAACTAAGATTCATGAATTCCAGGTTCAAATCCCATGAAAGCTCTGAGGATTGTTATGGGTAGTCTTGATTGTCCTAGAGGAAATATGTGATATAAGAGTAAAAAGTAAATTAAATTGTTGGCCTACATTCTTTTTACACTGCTGTATGTTGTTATTAGTGCAGTTTTTGTATTGTATGAATTTTTAATAATATTTTTTTTAAAAATGAAATGTTGGATTGCTGGAGAAGAGTTCTATAGATACCATGGACCACCAAAAATAGAAATATATTGTTACTAGATCAGGAGAGCCAACACAGTGTAGTGCTTTCAGAGTTGGACGATGAGTCTAGAGACCAGGTTCAAATCCCTACTTGGCCATGGAAACCAACTGGGTCCCATCAGCCAAGAGACATTCTCTCAGCCTCAGAAGAAGGCAAAAGTGAACCCACTTCAGACAAATCCTGTCAAGAAAACTCAATGATAGGCTCACCTTTCTGTCATCATAAGTCAGCAATGACTTGAAACCAAACAACAGATTAAATCAAGCAGGAACTGTCACGACTAAACTATGGTACTTTGAACAACGCCTGAGAAGAAATAATTCTTTATAAAAGAGAATAATGCTCAGAAAAGTGGAAGGCAGTATGAAAAGAGTATGAAAAGAGGAAGACCATAATACAGATGGATTGCTTCCATAAAATAGCCATGGGTTTGCAAGACCCAAGGAACAGCCTTTAGTTTGCAAGACCAGTTGTGACAGGTGCTCATGGAGGTCTTTCAGTCGTAGTGTCACAATAGGTCAAAACAATCTTGATGGCAAATAACAACAACAATAGATCTCTGACTACCGATCGGAAATAATAGCAAGAATTTAAATCTTTGTGAATTTGAATGCTTTCATGGCTGGCATCCATAGCTTTTTGTGGGGTTTTCGGGCTATGTGGCCATGTTCTAGAGGAGTTTGTTTTTGACGTTTCGCCAGCATCTGTGGCTGGCATCTTCAGGGAATGCCATTCTCTGAAAATGGCAGCTACAGATGCTGGCAAAACATCAGAAACAAGCTCTTCTAGAATATGGCCACATAGCCTGAAAAACTCACAAAAAAACCCTATTTAAATCTTTGCTTTCCTATCCACAAAATTAGAGGTTTAGATCCTGATACCCTCCATCTGTCTGTTAGAAAATCACGAACTTCTGCCACAGCATGAGTGGCTGATAACATGTGAAACTGGCTACTTTTGAGAAAAAATGAAATAAAAATGCATTGCTTTGCCCAAGAGCGTGTCTCCCATTGGTTCCAAAGGGATCTTACCACTACAGGTCCTCCTATCACATCAGCTATCAAGAAAACAAAGGGCAATTCAACTCAGACCATAGAAAATGACTAGACCTCCAGGAAGCCCACAGCCAGCATATCAAGTAACCCTGCTGGCTACCTGAGTCTCAGAGCTGTAGTCCAAAAGTAAAACAAAAAAATCTAACTTCTCCAAAATCTTATTCGGATGACATTAGAAAATTAGAAGCCTCACCTACTCTTCATTTTCTACTTTTGACAAGATATATGACATTTTCTGGAAGAGTTAGTTACTGCAGACCGTGCAAAGATGTTTCCTGTTTGATGGTCTTTATTTTTCTTTCCCATTAATGTCATTCATTTCTTTTTCATGAACCCTTATAACATTTGGGCTGTTCCCCCCTTCCCCCGCCCAAATGCATTACATTTTTTCTTTTCACTGAATCCATTGAGGACTAGAAGTCTCGGTCATTTTTTATGAAAATTAGAATCTTTGTAATTGGATGATTTCATTATTCATTTTGTTATACTCCAAGGCAGTATTGGTCATCACTGTAATAAATGATGTTGATCTTGATATGAATTCCTTATCTTCTCATTAAAAGCAGCATTTCAGATAAAATTTCATGCATTCGCATTAATCAGTTTTCCATCCCTTATATCACTTTGTTAAGAAACTTGTACATCTGTGTTTAGTCTTTCCACTTTAAACATTTCAATTCCCATTCAAAGGACTGGACATTTTTGGTTTAGTTTGATTTTTTTGTTAGTGAAGTAAATCATAAAAGTTACCAGTTGTGCAGTCAGCCTTTTATCATTTTCCCCCTGTATGTTGTCTCTATTGCTTTCTTTTCTAGCAGTTTTGTTGAATTTTAACTTGTCTGATTTTTCCAATAAAAATGTCAAAAATTCAAATAGATTCTGCTAAATGGGCAATTTATCTTATGTTTCTTCAAATCCTTGATCAAAGATTCATGGAAGAGACCACAAGGGTCATCCAGTCCAACTGCTGCCATGCAGGAACTCACAATCAAAGCACTCCCAATTAATGGCCATCCAGCTTGTGTTTTAAAGCCTCAAAAAGAGAGCCACCAGATTCAAAGGCAGAATATTCCACTGTCAAACACCTCTTATCATCAAGAAGGTCTTCCTAATGTTGAGGTGGAAACTTTTATACTGTAGTTTGAATCCATTGCTCCAGGTCCTATTCTCTGGAGCAGCAGAAAACAAGCTTGCTCCATCCTCAATGTGACACGCTTTCAAATACTTAAACAGGGCTATTACCTCTTAACTATCGCTTCTCCAGGCTAAACATACCCAGCTCCCTAAGTCTTTCCTCATAAGGCATGCTTTACAGACCCTTCACCATTTTAGTGGCCCTCCTCTGGAAACACTCCAGCTTGTCACCATTGTTTTTGAATTGTGATGCCCAGAACTGGGCACAGCATTCCAGGTAAAAACAAGCTTGTTCCATCCTAAATATGACATCCCTTCAGATATTAAATTATAATTATCATGTCACCTCTTAACCTTTTCTTCCCTAGGCTAAATATATCCAGCTCCCCATGTCATTTTGGTCAGTCTCCACTGGACACACTCCAGCGTACTAACACTTTTCTTGAATTGTGGTGCCCAGAACTGGACACAGAATTCTAGGTGAACTTTGACCAAAGCAGAATAGAATGGTACTATGCCTTCTCTCAGTGCAACTACTATAATCCTATCGAACCAGCCTAGAATCACATTGGGTTTTTTGCCTTCTACATAACTGTTGGTAGCCCCCCTTGGAGAGAAGTCTCAGCTGGAGTCAGGACGTAGCTAGGATTTTAGGAAGGGGGGGGTCCGACTAAGTGCCACCATTATAAGGGGCTTGAGTGCGGCAGCAGCACACACAACCATTCATTTTCTAATAAATGGGGGGTCTGGACCCCAAGAACCCCCCACCTTGGCTACGTCCCTGCTGGAGTCCAGAGTAGCTACACTTCAGCATATTAGAGAGCAAGAGGTTTTCCTGGACAGAATGGAACAAACAGTCTTGGATGGGGACCACACAGAGGAAGTTGCTGGGCAGGAGAATGTCACTACACATACACAGGAGGCAGACAGCTGGAGGAATGTCACACAGAGAAGTAGGCCAAGAAGGGATTGTTCGGGGAGCTTGCAGCTAGAGAATCGATTCGAAGCTCTTTCCCTTATCAAGGAGGATGAAGAAGAGCATGGACAGACTTCAGGGACAGAGCAGGGGAGCCTGAGAGTTCCACCCGAGGGAACAGTCGCTGCTAAGCCTCGGAGGAGGCATGTGGTCATAGTGGGGGACTCCTTGCTGAGGGGTACAGAAGCAGTGATTTGTAGGCCTGACAAGATGTCTCGAGAGGTGTGTTGTCCCCCCAGGGCAAAGATCCGTGATGTGACAGAGAGGCTCACAAGACTGGTCAAGCCTACTGACCAATACTCCTTCCTTTTTGTCCACTTGGGAACCAATGATACTGCAAGACACAGCCTTCAGAATATCAGAAGGGATTATGAGGCTCTTGGTAGGAAGCTGAAAGAAATGGATGCACAGATTGTCATCTCGTCTCTTCTGCCAATTGAAGGGCACGGTCCAGGAAGGGAGAGGAAAATAGCAGAGGTGAATAATGGGCTCCACAGATGGTGCCGCCGAGAACAATTTGGATTCCTTGATCATGGTCTGCGGTTCCATGAGGAGGGACTTCTGGCAAGGGATGGGTTGAATCTCATACCAGTTGGAAGAAATGTTTTTTCCAACAATCTCAAGAATTTGGTCAGGAGGGCTTTAAACTGAGTTATGTGTGGGAGGGAGACCATATTCTGGAAGGCAAAAGGGCTGGAGAAAATAGCGAAACTGTCATAGAGGGAACAAGGCAAAGAGTGCAAGGACCCAACAGTGGGAAGCAAAAAATCTTGCACAGGCAGCACGTAAAGGGGACCCATGGTCTGCGATGTCTCTACATTAATGCAAAGAGTATGGGAAATAAGCAAGATGAATTCGAACTCCTAGTACAACAAAGCAAATATGATATAATAGGCATCACTGAAACCTGGTGGGATGAGTCTCATAAGTGGAATGTGGAAATAGAGGGGTATAACCTTTTTAAGAGAAATAGGCCAAACAGGAAAGGAGGAGGAATAGCATTATATGTCAGGGACATTTACACCAGTGAAGAGATCCAGGACATCAAAACTGACAGCCAGGAGGAGAGCATCTGGGTAAAAATTAAATGGAGGGAAACAACAGGGATGTTATTGTGGGAGTCTACTACAGACCTCCAAGTCAGATGGAGGAATTGGGTGATGCCTTTCTATAACAGATGACCACACACTCAGAAAGGAGAGATGTACTGTAGTAGTGATGGGTGACTTCAACTATTCTGATATTTGCTGGAATTCAAACTCAGCCAAATCCTCAAGGTCTAGCAAAGTCCTCACTTGCCTTGGAGACAGTTTCATTGTCCAAAAGGTGGAAGAGGCAACAAGGGGATCAGCTATTTTGGATCTGATCCTAACCATTAAGGATGACTTGGTTAATGGGGTGCAAGTGGTGGGATCCTTAGGTGGAAGTGACCATGTTCTCCTGGAGTTTGTTATACAATGGAAAGGAGAAGCCAGGCATAGCTATTGTATAGCTGTCATTTCATCTGAGAAGCCATGAGGGCAGGATTTGTCACAATCCTAAATTCATTCATAAGCTTCACAATATCTGGGTGCATGCACTATTCATCTTTTTTCATGCAGCTTCAGCATAAGCTGAAAGCCGCATATACTGTAGTGCACCTGCATATGATGCGGGCGCACTGTATTTACAAATGTACTTCATACTTTAGGGGAAGAGAAATTGACTTTTCTGATGCACTGCAGGGGGTCTTTGCAAATTCCACCCCAATTACTCCCTCCTTTTTTGATGCCATCAATCCGGTTTGAACTGTCCTCTCTGACTGAACATGAAACGGTTGTCATGGTTAACCCTGAATGATTTCTATTACCTAATAAGGGACAAACCTACTGCTTCTCCAGTGCAATTCCTGAAATCACAGAGTTACATTAGCGTTGCATGGAAATCAAGCTGACATTTCATGAAAATACAGGGCCAACCCACTAAAGTCATTGAACTCTAATGCAATCATTCAAAACATCAGAGCACAACTGGTTTTTACATCCACAGTTGCCTCCATTAATTGTGATGTCCAAGAAAAAACAATTCCAGGTGTCACACAAAAAGAAATTCTAAGAAGGCCAAAGCACAAGATACTGTCTTGAGTTCTTCCTGAGACCAACCAAGGCTTCCTGTTATTTAAAAATCAAAAACATTTTAGAGACAATCTCTTAATAGGGCCATACCTGTCATTATTAATATGTAAAACAAGTAATGCCTTGTCTTTTTATATAAGCAAAGAAAAATATACATCCACCTCCGTAGATCATCCAAGCATTCCCAAAATATAAGTCCTGTACATACAGGTAGTGCTACATACACCCAGACATGGTTGAGTACACACACACACAGAGAGAGTTAAAGTGAGAGAGGGAGAAAGAGAAAATCAAATAGAACACAATAGTATAGCAAACTTTATAAATGAAAGCCAGGAAACAATAAAATAAATGTTCCTACTCTCTGCCATTACATACACAGGCCAACATCCTGTTGATCAGTCCCAGCTAGAGGAAATGATTGATTCTTGAATGATAAGTGATCACATAAATAAATCCTATTGGTTTAATGGGTTTGCTCTAATCAATAGTAACAGTGGGATTTGGGCCAAATAATGCATCTACACTACACAGATATAGCAGTTGATACCAATTGAATTGTCAAGACTCCATCCTATAGAATCCTGGGATTTGTAGTTTGGAGAATCCCAGGATTCTGTAGGATGAGTTGCTAATAAGAGTGGTATCACACTAACATAACTCTGTAAGGCAGATGAACTCACACACACGAACACATACACATAGGAAAAAAAATCTCTATAAGCATGGCAAATACTTGGAACAACAAATAATTAACATAAATGTATTTCAAATCCATATTCGTTGCATTTGAGTATTAATTCCATTGCTAGAGTTTTGTTTTCTTCTTGTGTTTTCATAATGCGTACGAGTTTTACAAAATGCATGCTGTATTTGTTTAAAAATATAGATTTGCAAGGATTTGGCCTGGCAAGCAAAAGCAATCCTTCTTCCCCACCTTGTTTCCTTTTTTTAAAAAAAAGTTAATACAATCTAATAAAACCTAGCATTTTCTTTTTAAAAAATCTTATCATGATACACTCCATATATTAATTTGTTTCTGGCGCATGCTTGACTCAGCAAACAAAAATGGAAACCCAGCTTTCCCCCTTTCTCCCCCACCCCTTTTATTTTTATTTTCCAGAAGCCAAAAGCAGGCCAGAAAACAATTTCTTCAAAGGAAGAAAGGTATAGAAGAAAACCAATACCTGATGCTTAAATATATACTCTTGTTTGTCACATGGCACTAGTAGCGGAATTTGTGCGTGTGCACCCATACCCACATGCTCAACACACAGAGACAAACCTGTGCTCTCTCTCTCACACACACACACACAATGTGACCTGCTTGTGACAGAAGAGAAAGAGTTTGTTAGGTCAAGCATGCCAACTGGCACAGAAAACCTCCCAGCTATGTGTGCAACTTTGGAATTTGGATACCCACTTCCCATCACCTCGAATCTTTTGACTACCGAGGAGGAGGGTTAATGTAAGGCATACTTTGCTGGAAAAAAGAAAAAAGGTTCATCCATGCTTCATGCTCCAACGCTGAGTCTCAGAGGAGGGATGTCTTTCCCTTTGCATTATTTCATGTATCAGCCATTTGCCTCGCTCTGGCTCACACAAGGAATTACTGTCCTTGCTGTTGTTTTCTTTTTTTACAAAAAAGAACCCCTAGGAATAAATGATCAAAACCCCGCAAAGGCAAACTATTTCAAATGGACTTCCGACGTCTCATCAGCCTGTGACTATCTGTAAAGCTGTGTAACCCAGGTGAGATGGAGCTGACAGGGGATGGGAAAAGGCTATTTTTTAATGTGCTTGGCGAGATCTCCTCAATCTTGTAGGAGATGGAGTGAAAGTACTGAAGGTTCAGCTTGGAGCTGAAGGAATTTTGGTGGGACACCATCCGGCTGGTGTATTCATGGGACCTGTAGCACATGCATGTACAATCAGAGTGGAGGTCAGTAACTTCGGCCTTATACCGAGGCCGACCATGTTGGGAGTCCTCTTGGATGTGAATGATCATGCTGTTGTGGTTCCCTGCCAGGGATGCCCGCTCTTCGGCCTCCCGTCTTTCTTCTTCAATGTTCATGAACAACCTGAGAACAACCAGATTGAGAAATGCCCCAATGACAGTCAATCCCACAAGGATGTACATAAAGCTAAATGCCACATAGAGTGGCTTCTTTTGAAGGGCTCCCTTTGTCTGAAGGGCCACGTAGTCCCCAAACCCTATTGTAGTCAATGTGATAAAACAGTAATAGAAGGCCTGGAAAAAACTCCACTCCTCGCAATGGGAAAAGGCTGCTGCTCCTATGCAGAGGGTCCCTATGCAGGAGAAGAACCCAACAGCCACCATGTTCTCCATGGATACATCCGTACTTCTCATCCTGCAGCACTTCTTCATCCGTTGCAAGAGGTACTTGACAAAGGTGTTCATGCGTTCACCAAGGCTCTGGAACATGACCAGGGTCAAGGGAATGCCCAGAGCAGCGTAGCACATGCAGAAAGCCTTCCCAGCATTTGTTCCTGGAGCAGCATGTCCATAACCTGAAGAAATAAAAGACAAAAGAGGGCAGTGACTAAGGAGGAAGAAAACAGTCATTGCTAGTAGGAGTTGGGGGCCCTCCTCTCAAGGAGGTCTATATTATTATTATTATTATTATTATTATTGCAGTCATCCCTTGTTATCCGCAGGGGATCTGTTCTGGATCTCCTTGCAGATAGTAAAAAATGCACAACCTCAAGTCCTGGTATTTCCTATGGCCACATGCAGCCATTTAAAACAATGGGGTTTGCTGTCCATGGAAGCAGCCCACTGTATTATTATTATTATTATTATTATTGGTTTTACAGTCTACCAGTGTTAATGGCTGGACTACCAATGATTCAGATTCTGCCCAAGAATCTAGGAATCAATAATGTTCCACTGAATAATATGACCCATTCCAAGGAAGGTCACTATTTTTGTAAATGTGCTATTGCGATTCTATTTATGGTGACTTCAGTTGGATGATTATTCAGTCTATTTGGAATAGCTCCCAGAGCACCTATCAGCACTGGAACCTCAGTTGTTGTTTTTCCCCAGAAAAAGAAAAAATGGAGAGAAAAGCAGGGAAAGGAAAATGAAAGGAGAAAGAGAAAAGCAAAAAAGAGAAAGAGAAAGCTTAGATTATAGATGTAACAATCCTGCAAGAGAGCAGAACTGAAAACAAAGAGAGAAAGAAGATATCATCATCATCATCATCATTATCATCATCTCACCTTTCTCCCAATACGGGACTCAATGTAGCATACAAGCATAAGTTAAAATAAAATTACTAAAACAGTATAACCCCCTACAGTTGGTTATGACTAGACATTAATGTCAAAGGACTACCTTTACCTTTAAAACAGCATATAGTACAAAAGTTTAAAACCATAAACAACCAAGCCATTAATTTTAAACTATATTAAAACACATTCAGCACATAGTAAAGGATACAACAGCACATCCGTGGGCCCCAACTAGTTAAAAAGTGAAGGCCTGTTTAAATAAATACCTTTGCTTCCCAGTGAATAGAAAGCATGGAGAGGAGGTTGACCGAGCTTCCCTTGAGGGAACTTTCCACAGCCTCGGAGCAGCCACCAAGAAGGCTCTCTTTCATGCCCTCACTAGCAGAGCTTATCAGGATGATGGGACATAAAGTCCTCTCTTGATGAGTGTAAGACTTGAACGGGCTCATATGGGGAGATACAGCCTTTCAGACAGTGTGATTCAAGCCACATAGGATTTTATAGGTCATAACCAACACTTTGAATTGTGCCCAGAAACAGACAAGTAGCCAATGACGCTGTTTCAACATTGAGTAATAACCTGCCTGTCCATATTCATTTTACGAGCAGCAATGTCCTCATTATACATGTAATTCATCCTTCAATGAATCCTGGAATATTTCCCTGTGTTCTTTTCTTTAGGTAGCTCCTGACAAAAATTGGGGGGGGGGGAGGAATCTGTGGCTGTGTTCAGGGTGGAGGACATTTTCCTCTGTTTCATAATCAAAGTTCACAAAGGGATGTACAATTGAAAATGTAATACAATAAACCCACAAAGCCCCAGTTAAAACATAAAGATTCTCTCCAAAAGAAAAATCCATGCAACTGAAATGCAAACTTGAAACAAGAATCATAAAGGTAGGAATCCAAGACTCATCTGTACAATAGAGATAATGCAGTTTTACAGTACTTTAATTAACATGGCTCCATCCTATAGAATCCTGGGATTTGTAGTTTTGTGATGCACCAAGACTCTTTGACAAAGCAGGCCAAAGACCCTGTAAAACTACAAATCCCAGGATTCAAACTCCATTATTTCTACAGTGCAGTGCAGATCAGTGATTTCCACACTTTAGTCCTCCAGATGTTTTGGACTTCAGCTCTCAGGATTCCTGACTGTTAGCCAAGTTGCTAGGGTTTCTGGGAAATGAAGTCCAAAGCACCTAGAGGGCCAAGTTTTGGTACCACTGGTATAGATGCACTCTCACCACAACCTCTGAATTCAATCCAATGCCAGAACAAGCAGCTATTCCCCATATATGTTCAAGAGCAGGCATCCTTCTGAAGTTGAAGAAAAAACCAGCAAAGTGTGTTTCTGTGAACTTCACCATTAAAAGAGAGAAAAGGGAGACTCTTCAGTTGCAAATCTTTGCATCCTTATCTGGAAGTAAGGCCTGGTGAATATATAATCTATTATAAATCTGAGGCGGGTTACAAACCGCCATAAAGTACGCGCTCTGCGCGTACTAGGGTTAGGAAGGGCCGTATTAGGGTTAGGAAGGTTCTTACCTTCCTGACAGCCCTTCCTCCCAGTACGCGCAGAGCGCGTACTTTTTTGCGGTGCCCATCCACATGGGCGCCGCCATGTTGACGTATTGGACGCTGTGCGTCCAGACGTGTCGCGGCGGAAGTGACGTCGCAAGGACGCACTCCACCCCTCGCGGCGCCACTTCCGCGTTCCAAAAAGGAGCGGCATTTCGCCGCTCCTTTTTTGCTGTGCGGGGAAGCCTCGCGGTCTGGCAGCTGGGGCTTCCCTACGCAGCGAATGGTGGCGGCGGGAAAATGGCCCCTTGAGGGCCGTTTGTAACCCGCCTGAATAAACCTGCAGAGGCTCAAAAAATACATCTCCTAGGCAGAAAGTACACTGCAAATAGCATGAGGCAACAGCCAAGTTTCTATACTGAGATTGTGTAGTGCACATGGAAAATGAATTACACTCACAGTCTTTCCTTTGTGCACAGAAAACTATGCAGCTTTTTTTAGGGGGGGGGGACTACAAACATTTACATGAAAGCCAGCATGTTTTAGTAGTTTGAGCATTGAACTGTGGATTCTTGAGACCAGGGAAACCTCTGGGTGACCTTAGGCAAGTCACACACTCTCAGCTCTAGAAAGCCCTGTGATAGGTTGGCCTTAGGGTGCTTATAACTTGGAATCAAAGGCATACAACAACCACCACCACCCCTGTTTTTCATTATAAAGTTGGGGAAACTGAGCAAAATGCCAAACTAAATTATACTCTGTATCCCTATACAATGTGGTGAAGGGTTAAACACCATGACTGCAGCCTTTGCCAGCCTGAAAGTTGTACACCCAAATTGTTGTTGCTGCATGCCTTCAATTCATTTCCAATTTATGGCAACCTTAAAGTGAACCTATTGTGGTGTTTTCTTGGCAAATTTCTTCAGAGGAGGTTGCCATTGCCATTCTCTGAATGGCTGGGAGAGTGTAATTTGTCCAACTCCAAGGATACTCAGTGGGTTTCAAAGTTCAGCAGGAATTTGAACCCTGGTTTCCAGAATCAAAGTCCAACACACAAATCACTACACCTCAGGAAAAGAAACTCAGGATGACTAAAGTTGAAGCATTTGCTGGTTTGAATATTATGCAATGTCCTTTCCATGCTAAAAAATGTGCTACTTTCAGGGAAGAGAGAAGTTGCATGTTTTTCTGGACTAGCTGCACAACTTCCAGCTTCCCATCATTTTGATTCCTGAGTGTCCTAAGGTCACAGGACAAAAAAAATGTATGCAAAGGGATCTTTTGTAGCACCTTTTGAGATTAACTGTGTGAAAGTATCATTGAATTATAGAACTCAAAGAGACCATAAGGGCCATCCAGTCCAACCTGCTGCCATGCAGGAATATACAATAATACAAGAATATACATCTGTTGCATAAGTTTTTGTAGCCTTAACGCATCTGAGGAAGTAGACCATCTACAAAAGCACATGTACTGTCTTCCACATAGTTCATGTCAAAGATGCTACAAGATCCCTTTGCATACTGATATTCTAGACTAACACAACTACATCTCTGAATTCTACCCCCATGAAAGGGACAAAAAACTGATTCCTTGTTTGCAACATTCATTGGTAATCAGGAAAATTGATATTTATCATTTTTTCTAGTGTAAATCCCTGCATGTGGAACCCTTATGTTGAATCACAAAATTGCATATCTAAATGCATGGCTAAATGTGCAACTGGAATGCACAACCAAGTGCATGTGTGTGTGGACATGAAAATCTGCAAACACAATGGCACCACAGGTGCAATTTTTCCTTCTGCAACAGACATAATGGTCCAGCCACTTCTGTAGGAGAGTTTACCTTTGTGTAAGACAACAACAGGATTTAGGTCATCAAAGCATACAAAGGGGTGCATGAGAAGAGGCATGCCAATCTGAGAACAAGGGCTTTAAAGCACTGTTGATTCAGTTTATCAATAAGTATGTATGAAAATTCAAAATACACCATATATTAATCAAGAATGCTTCAAGAACAGTCTTGCACTACAGGGTGGTCTTGTTTCCTTTCAAAACTCTAATTAGAGTTCAACACTAGGAAGCAGAGAAGGAAGAAATGTCTGTGGAGTGATTTTTGTTAAAAAATAGTAGAGCAAAATATTTTTCTTTCCTGTATATAGTCCATTGTCTCTGGTGAGTAAGGTCAATCTCCTGCTAGATAGGTTGGCTTTGTTTCCTATACTTGTTTTTGCAAATAAATCTAGCTTGAAAAGACCCATGCATATCTGCATCACAGTGGAATTCAACCATCATTACACTGACACAATGCCTGGAGATTTCTGTTAGTTTCCTGGTGTACAGTTCTGTGTAGTGACAATAAGGGCTTAGATGCTCACTGATGAGAGACACTGACCCAGAGAGAAATTCTAGTTATTAAGTTCCACAACACAGCCTTTAAAGTGGAAAAAATATGAAATTCTCTGGAAGGATCATAGAAGGGATCAGAGGACTCAAATAGATCACATGATTTGCAGACAGAAGATGCCAGGTTGAATCCAGTTACAACATATGAAAGTCCTAGACCTTGGAAAAGTTACTTTTTAAACTACAAATCTCAGAATCCTCCAAGCAGCATGGGGGATTCTTGGAACTGCCCCTCAGTTATTACTAAATCATACAGCAAACAGCTTTTTAAAGCAGTTTTCACACAGCTGCAAAGACAGCAGCATCAGCCTTTTACGTTTCCATTGTTGTGCAACCCATCCCACTGTCATGGATAACATATGACAGAGACATTATAAAACATGTACCACTGATTTGTTTATTATTTTATAATCTACCTTTCTCCCAGCACTCAAGCCCAAGGTGACTCACAACATGAAGCCAAACCTTATGAGGAACTATTTAGCTTGAAAAAAAGAGAAGAAGAAGTGAAATGTAGCCATCACTCAATATCTTGAAGGGATTTCATGTAGAACAGTGGTTCCCAAACTTTGGTCTTCCAAATGTTTCGACTTGACCTAGCAGATGCCCTAGCCAGCTTGTCCACAGTCAGGAGCCCTGAGAGCTGAAATTCAAAATATCTGGAGGACCAAAGTTTGGGAAACACTGATATAGAAGATCAAACAAGCTTATGATCTGCTGCTCCAGAGACTACTCTCCACAAATAGTGTCCAGCTTCCTGGATCACTCCTTTAAAATCTAGATTGAAACCTAGCTCATTTACACCGCCCACTGACACTGGAGCCACCATCTTCTGTGCTTAAGGCTCTAATTCTATACCTATTTACATGTGTACACCAATGATAGTTACTTGTGAGCAGACACAAATATGACAGTTGTGTAAAATTATTTGCATGCAAACCAATGGTAATTCTAAGTGAGTGGCTGAATCCTATTTTTAGTCCCAACCCATTAACACAAAGGTATCTACCTATGTGTTGACTCCCTAGTCAACAGTTGATTCAGTTGTGACTAACCAATAGGATTCCAACCCACAACTTCAGGAAAGCTATATTCACAGGACGTCAAAGCACATAGCATGCATTATTATAAATTCTCCAAATAACAGCTTTGTGAGGTAATCCAATCACATTGTCCCCTTGTTACAAATGGGATACTGAAACAGAGTGATGCCAAGGGCACCAAGGTCTGCTGTCTCAGCCCAGGATTTCCTCTGCCCCATCCTGGATTCGCCCCTTTTCACTCACTGCCCCTCACTCCTGGAACCGTCTTCCCTCGCGAGCAAGAGCCATCACTTTTTTAACCAGCTTCAAAACGGAGTTGAAGACCATTCTGTTCAGGGCAGCGTTCCCAGGCATTGCATAATTGTCACTTGCTATTTGATGATCTTATCTTCCCTGTTTTATTGAATCATTTCCTGTATTGCTATGTATTTTATATGTATTATCCTACTAGAGATGCCCCCTCCCTACCCCCACTCCCTTTGTGTCATGTCTTTTTAGATTGTAAGCCTGAGGGCAGGGATCCGTCCAATTAAAAAGATTGTATGTACAGCGCTGTGTAAATTTACAGCACTTTATAAATAAAGGTTAATAATAATAATAACAATAATAATAATGACAGTGACAATAAATGGTGATGGATATCAGCAGTATCAATGGAGGTAAGGAAATGTCAATAAAATCCCCTTCCTCTTCTTTTGGGCATCCTGCTGCTAATTTGCTTTCCTCTGAGCCCAATTTCCCAACAAGTTTGGAATCTGCATGGTTATTCAACTAGAAATGGAAGCAGTTGCTGTTTTTTCCTGGCCCCTTTTTATTTTGCCATTGGAAATTCTTCTCACAGGCCATCTCTCCCTTTGACAAGAGCAGGGATGGAGGGGTATGAACTACGCAAAGCCCATGACTCAGAGTTTTCTTACTCATGCTGGCGGCAGCCTGAGATGGCAGATAACGACAAAGGAGTAATTGCATCTGAAACGTAAACGTGCAGAAGTTCAGTCTTAGTGGGAGGGGGAGATGACTGAAGTAACGTACGAACTGACTTTCCTCAGGGAAATCACGACAGAGTGACTGAGATCTTAACAATACACTTCAATAACACTCATAGGCTGAGATCCTACATTTCCCAGCATAGCATAAGAGTTCCACAGGCAGAACTCTGTTATGGCTCCTCAGTCTCCATCTGCAGGACCCATGGTTTTGCTGTGATATGCTCCCCCTCAAATAGCCTGGAAAAGCATGCAGATATGCACTATAATCAGACACAGAGTGGTAACATCTTCCACCAAGATCTGCTAGGGTCCTCTGGACATCTATGATGTTGATAAATTGTATATGGCTATGTGGCATAGCCAGACGCGCCTTTGATCTTCTTTCCCCTCTACCAGCCATGTTGAGCTAGTAGCCAGTGGAGCTATCAAAGCAAATTAGGAATCCTGGCATGACTTTGGTCATTGCTGAATGTGGAAGAAAATATCAACCTCCACAGCAAATCGATAAAAGGCACATGCAAGCATAAGGAAGACTTACACTTCTGTACGCCACTAAGAGGATGCAAGGTTCTCTAGATCAAGCATAGGGACTACGCAGTCCTCCAGAAATGGATGAACTGCAACTACTACAATGTTCCTCAACATTGATTCAACTGGCTTAGGCTCTTAGGAGTTGTAGTTCAACCAGATCTGAATCATAGGCGGGTTACAGACCGCCAAAAAATACGTATGGAATACGTATTAGGGTTAGGAAGGGGTGGTGCTTCCGCACCCCCCTAACCCTAGTACGTATTCCATACGTACAACATGGCGGCGCCCCTTCCACATGGGGGCCGCCATGTTTACGTATCGGACGCATAGTGTCCAGACATGTCGCGGCGCCTATGACATCGCAAATGCGCCAGCGGTGCCTCGCGACGTCATAGAGGCACCGCGGGAGCCGCGCGGTGTGGCTGCTGCAGCTCCCTCACAGAGCAAATGGCGCCGGCGGGAGACCACCGCAAAGCGGCGGTCTGTAACCCACCATAGAATCATAGAGTTGGAAGAGACCACAAGGGCCATCCAGTCCAACCACATTCTGCAATGCAGGAAATCTAAATCAAAGCATCCCCGGCAGACAGCCATTCAGCCTCTGTTTAAAGACCTCCAGGGAAGGAGACTCCACTACACTCTGTGGAAAAGTGTTCCACAGTCAAACAGTTCCTATTCCTGCCTTAGCTCAGTTCTCATACTATGAAGACTTACATCCTCTACCTTTGGACTAAACATGTGAAGAAGGGATGGGCATGAAATCTAGAATGCTCCCTGATCAGCTTCAAGTACCATTTTCAGTTAGGGTGGCATCATCTTCAGTTTTTCATCTGTACCATCTAGAAATTTAAGATCTACAGACAAAGTATGGCTCTGTCAAGGTTTGAGCCTCTCTGGACCTGGCTTCACATTTGTGAAACAGTCTTCCTTTGCACTTTTTGCTAGAGGAGGATCTTACTCACTTTCCTAAATGGTTGACATCACTCAGCGAGATAACTCATGCTGCCCCCCCCCCCACACACACACACTTGACCTCCTGCCACACCACACCATACAGAATCCTGAGTAGTATTTTTTGATCTGATGTTACTCATAAAATCATAATCCCCATACATCACAAATGTAATGACAATAGTTGTGACATAAAACAACTAGCAAAATTTAAAAGTCTAATTTTAAATTACAATATAATATGCACAGCCTAAATGTATTTATCTGCACATTGTTTCATATGGTTAAAGTGAAAATTTGGTAAGATTTGATGGTTTTTTTTAAAGATAATGTTAAAATAATTTTTAAAAAAATTTAAAATTTAAAGTTTAATTTTAAAAAATCTGATTAAAAAAAACCTAGGCTCTTTTCCTTTCTCCTCCCAATGAGCCTCCCCACTTCACACCATCTCCTCAGCATTTTAAAGGGACAGTGGTGAACCCCACAACTCATTTCTGCCTGAAGGCAGATGTTTAGGGAGCAGTAGTATGACATTTGACTGGGCAGCATTGCTAATACATGGAGTCTCCTTCTTAAAAGTCTTTAAGCAGAGGCTGGATGGGCATCTGTCGGGCATGCTTTGATTGTGAGTTCCTGTATGGCAGGGGGTTGGATTGGATGGCCTTTGTGGTCTCTTCCAATTCTATGATTCTGTGATTCTAGTGTCTCTCTCACACACACACCCCTTAGGTTGTCACCTGGTGTGGTCTGCACGCTCCATACACCTCTACTATATATCCTACTTGGAAATATAACAGCAACTAACTACCAGGGTTTTTAAAAAAACTTTCCAAGCTAAGATAACACCAGCTGAAAGTCCTAAGTGGTTTCTGGTTTTCTGGTCATCCCTGATTTTATTGCTAGGCAGCAGTACATATCAGCCAATGTGAATAAACTTTAAAACAAGTGAATCTTACTCCTGCCTTAAATGAGAATACAGTTCTGTCCTGGAGATTAATGGCAGCAGCCACAGGCCTCCTCATCTCTCCTCAGTTCTGTCAGGTCAGAGTTTTTTGGATTTTTTTTTTTTCTCCTTCTGAAGGGTAGAAGGCCAGCCTACATCTCAGCCCAGCATTACTCAGAAAAAGGATGGCTGCCTCAGCATGAAACGTTACCCTGGCAGCACAGGGATGTTAGTAAGTAAATCAAGTCTACTTTAGTTAAATGCTTGTCAGCAAATCAAGCAGATGGCAGCAAAGAGGCAGAGTTGAAAGGGTCACCTGAGAGAGAGAAAGAGATAGAAGGAATGGCTCCAACGTCAGCAAATTCTTGCCCATGGAGAATACTGGGCACTCTTTGCCAACACACAGCAACTACACAGCAGGAGAAGGACCAGGCTGAGCTTGCATAAGGCTGCTCACTCTGATGTCATTATGTGCCTCTTGTCAATCAAAGGCAGGTGTCCACAATCCAGAAGTGTCGCTACAGGGGACTATCCATCAGTAAGGATTTTGGCCCCTCCTCATATAACATTTTCCTTCAACCCCCACATTTCTAACATTGCAGAGAGTGGAAAACTGAAAATCCTTGTCTTGCCTACAGCTCTTCTATTTGCTATGTTCACATTCTCTTGGTCACTCTTCCTGCTCCATTTCTTTGGATGCCAAAACTGTCATTACTGACTTACTTAGGAGCTCTACAGATGGGCAGCAAGATGCTTCTTCTTGCCCTCCAAAAAAGGTGTCATAGTCGCAGAGGTGTGCTCCATTTGGGTGCTGCACCGCATGTGCATCATCATGGTGTGTGCATTCTGGAAGGGTGCATACCAAAATGGCACACAGGCAGCACAGTGAGGGCCCGTAGCATGTGAATGCTCAGTCCTCAGCCCATGCACAGGCTGGCACAAAGTGCCAGTCTTTATAGCACCTTACTTACTTCATTTATGTGTCACCCTTTCACCAGGGAAGACCCAAAGAGTCTTCCAGAAACAACAAATTAAAATTATTTGCAAAAAAAAAGTTTTTAAAACAATTGAAAATCCCCACATTAAAAGACTATGAAATTGTTTTAAAATCATACCAAAATTAAAAAAAGATAAAACATTAATCTAAATAAGAAACCTCCTTGCTTAACCATTAAAAGTCTTTCTCCATGCTCCACTGCAATCTAAAATTATTGCAATGACTGAAATTGGGAGGCTGAAGAAAAATTTCACATGAAGGAGGGGAATTTTTATTCAGAGGCAATGCCTACAACTGACCATGAAAGTTAGAATTGTACAAGCCATTTTATTCTCTATTACCATGTACGGATGCAAGAGCTGGACAGTGAAGAAAGTAGATAAGAGGAAAATCCATTCATTTGAGATGTGGTGCTGGAGAAGAGTCCTGATACCATGGACAGCCAAAAAGAAGAACAAATGGAGCCTGAAATCTCCAAGAAAGCCAAGATGATAAAGTTGGGGTTATACATTGGCCACATCATGAGAAGGTACAACTCACTAGAAAAGACAAAAATGCTAGGAGGGGGGGGGGGGTAGAAAGAGAGGAAGGCCACATGCTAGATGGATGGACTATATTAGGGAGATCATGGGTATCAATTTACAGGACCTAAGCAGAGCAGTGGAAGGTAAGGAGTCTTGGAGACATCTCATCCACAGGGTCACTATGAATCAGAATGGACTCAAAGTCAGTTAACAACAACAACAAGTCTTTATTTTCCCCCAGCCCCAGTAGCTACAGAGAGTCAGCATGGTGTAGCGGTTTGAATGTTGGACTACGACTCTGGAGATCAGGGTTTGACTCCCTGCTCAGACATCATAGAATCATAGAATCATAGAATCGTAGCATTGGAAGAAACCACAAGGTCCATCCAGTCCAACCCCATTCTGCCATGCAGGAACTCTGAATCAAAGCATTCCCAACAGATGGCCATCCAGCCTCTGTTTAAAGACCTCCAAGGAAGGTCATCAAAACCCACTAGATGACCTTGGGCAAGTGACATACTCTCAGCCCCAGAAAACCCCGTAATAGGTTCACTTTAGGGTTGCCATAAGTTGGAAACAACATAAAGGGACACGGCAACAACCAGTAGCTACACCTGGATTGTGGATATCTGCCTTTAATTAACAGAGGCATGTAATGATGTCAGAAAGAGCAGCATTATGCAAACTCAGCCCAATCCTTCTGCTTAGTCTGAGCTACCATTTGGTAGAGAAGTAACCATTACTCTCTGTGGGACAAGAATTTGCTGACATTGGAACTGTCTTCTCTCTTTCTCTCTCTTTTTATATCTTGGGTGGCCCTTTCAAATCAGCCTCTGTGCTGCTCCATCAATAGCTGCATTCCTGCCATAATCTGCTTTATGGATGTATATACTTGGCATAACTGTGCCTTAACTTCTTGAATCCCATTTTGGGAGACAGGCAGATTATAAATTCCTGAAATACATAAAATTAATAAAACTCCAAAGGGTACAATTGTAAAAATGTTACGATGCCACTGTCACATTCATTTCTGAAAAAAGGCCCTCATAGGCCTAAAACAAGTCAAGGCAAAAGTCTCAGAATAGGATGGCAAGGCCATCACACCACCAGAAAAGACAAAAGAACTGCAAAAATTACAGTGCATGAGGATATGGAGAAGGAAAAAGTGTCCACAGTTTGCCAATCTTGATCTAGATTATAAGGGCAATGAAAATGCTGCATGGTTAGGAATACAATTCGCCCTCCATATCCATGGATTTTGCATCCACAGCTTCAAAATGTTTTTTTTTAATCCAAAAAGCATACCTTGATCCTGCCGTTTCATATAAAGGGCACCATTTTACTACCACATTGTACATGATGATGATGATGATGATGATGATGATGATGATGATGATGATGATGATGA